>NC_135661.1:85579304-85849304 GCF_964188315.1 Podarcis muralis
TCCTGGTCTGACCACCTAACCACTACACTCCACTGGATCTCGATTAACAGGGGTCAGCAAACTTTTTCAGCAGGGGCCGGTCCACTGTCCCTCAGACCTGGTGGGGGGCCAGACTATATTTGAAAAAAAATAAAAATGAACAAATTCCTGTGCCCCACAAATAACCCAGAGATGCATTTTAAATAAAAGGACACATTCTACTCATGTAAAAACGCGCTGATTCCCTGACCATCCGCAGGCCGGATTGAGAAGGCGATTGGGCCGGATCCAGCCCCTGGGCCTTAGTTTGCCTACCCATGTCGTATAACTTCAGGGATGAAGAATATGTGTAACACCCACTGGTATGCAACTGTTGCCTCCCCCTCCCCATGGACTGGGGTGCAGAACCATAAAGGACAGTTACCATTATTAAAGTCAGAAGGTTACTGGAACCAGTCATTTAAGAAATTGCAACAGATTTCGCCAATGAAGGCCTAATTACTCCAAATCCATTGGCATTTCTATTAGACCATTTGGATTAATTGCTTTCTCTCCTGCACCGGATGAATTTGTTTGTCCTGGCTTGTGAACAGCCCCTGGCCGGCGTGGAGTTAGAATAACCCACAGAGAAGATCAGGCAAAACTTGATGTGTTGCAATTGGGTCCCACCACAATTTAGCCACCCTTTTCCCATGTGACAGCACTTGTTGCTTTCCATGGGCTCATCCCACAGTATGGCTGTAATGTAAAAAGGCCCTCAAAGGAACATGGGTGAAACCAATCATAATGGTGCCAATTCTAAGGGGGGGGGAGGAGACCCACAGCACAGGTCCCTCCCACAGGTTTCCAGACCTTTCAACATTGCATGTGCGCAATGAGATGTCGCCAAGGAGAAGCAGGCTCTCTGAAAAGCAAGCCTGTGATGTGCAAAGCAGTTTGCAGCACATTAAAACATCAAACAAAAACAATCCAGAATAAATAAAAGGGAAAATATTTCAGTTCCTCCTCTAGGTGACATTTCGTGTTCCCCATATTTATTTAAATGCTTAATTTACAGAGCTGTCCCATAGCAGAAGGGCTCTAGGAAGCCAGTGTGGTGTAATGGTTAGAGTGCCGGACTAGGACCTGGGAGATCAGGGTTCGAATCCCCACTCGGTCACGAAGCTCACTGGGCGACCTCGGAGTCAGTCACAGCCTCCTCACCTACCTTGCAGGGCCGTTGTAGGGATTAGCTGAGGAGGGGGGGTTCAACTTCTTGGAGAAAAAGGTGGGATAGAAATGCAATAAATAAGCTCTTCTGCTGACCCGCTGGAAGAAGAGCCAGCCAGATGGAGATGTCCATTGCCAACCTGGTCGCAATGGAACCCGATCTAGTCGCAAAACGCACCTGGCACCTGGCTAATTTCTAACACTGCAGCTAAGTAACAAGTGATCAAAAAGGCTAGTGATTTTTGACTGTCAACAAGGCCATAAACTCATAGCTCCGGCAAGTCTTCTCTTTGTGCAAGTTTCAGCTCCCTTGGAACCAACTGTTTACATCCCTTTATTCTTGTAGAAATCCTGCACGCACACTCATCGTCATCTGGCAAAATGCTTTAATGTGGCTTGTCAGCATGCAGCAAAGAGGTAAGCGACAGAGAGTTGACTCTCAAACTGTTAGACAAGGCAGCTATTTAACCACAGACCTCTTCGACCGGACGCTCTAGGGCCGCGTGAGCCCTGTTGTAACTTGGCGGCCCAAGAGACGCTCATATGCAACTCGCCTCGGTCGGGACAACTTGGCTTTCTGGATGTGCTCCAATCGAGTGAAATTTAAATCATGATTTGTTACATAGGCAAGCTAATAAGAGATGATTCATCTGCCAGCCCGTCCAACCAGCTCAGGGAAAAAGAAAAGCCTTTCATGCAGTGCTTGGCTATGGCTTCCAAACCACCAGAAACTTGGAAGCAGATCCTCCGACGTACAAGGACAATTTACGGCCGTTGCCTCGCAAGAGGAAGGGTGGGAGGGAAGGAGAAAGGTTAGTACGCATGAGAAGCCAGCGTTTTTCCTAGCAAGGTACAACCAGCCAGCAGTCACTCCTTTTGTCCCCTTTCCTTACAGAAAAGCTTCCAAGATTGGGAAGTTCGGGAAAACACAAAGCTGGAATGCAGGCCGGCTTTTGTTTATTTGCAACAGTCTCGGTAGGACAACACAGGAGATGCAAACAGTCGCACAATGCTATTGAAACCGTGCATAGTTCACATTCCAACGCAGACCCACTCCCCCCCCCCCGCACTTTCCCTGAGAACCAGACGCGTAACAGCCACACACAGCTTGCAAACCTCACAAGCGGACGCACAACTTACCAAAGTGACTTTACACGGCCATTTTCAGAACTCCAGCACCTCACTGCCCCCCCCCTCACTCCAGAAGATACCATGAGCAAGTTTAAACCATCACCTGGGGGAGATCCTTCAAGACATCGCACCCTTTTATGTTTCAGGAGAAGACCGGACCATTTAAAAGGATCACTGGCTTCACAGAGCTTGCCAGAAGCTGGTGAAAAAGTCCTGGGACCAAGAACTGCTATTTGGGGTTCAGCTCAAAGTTGTTGGGCTTTTTTAAGGGAGAAGAGCCCAGTTTTTTTAGGGGTTGATAAGCATGGGGGGGAGTTCCATGGGGGGGGGGTTTAAAGGCAAGGGACATCCCTGGTATACACAGATGTGCCATTTGCTGCCCACCTCTGCCTTGTGGGTGAATGGCAACTGCCCCCCCAACCAGTCTGTTTCCACCAGGACAAACCCAGTGTGCTTGGCCCACTGAATTCAAATTGGGGGTGATGGGGAACCTGTGGTGTGGCGCCCCAAGTGTTAGTGGTCTCCGATAATTCCATGCTGGATGATGGGAGATGGAGTCCAACGTTCGGAGGACTTCACCCTCTGAATTGAAACCTGGGGTGGCAACATGGAAGCCAGGAATAGCATCAGGCAGGGTTAAACTTGGGTATATAAGCTAAAATGGCACCTTGAATCTAGGATGCGGTCAGTCGCCACAATGGAATATCTATTCACCAGGGGGTTGGACTAAATGACCTTCGGCCTCCCTTCCAATGCTACAATTCTGTGATTCTAATATCTCAGCCACATTTTTCGACTGTAGATAGCTCTTACAACAATTCACTTGTCCCAGTGCAAGAATGGGAAGCACAGACAGCGGAAATGGAAATGACATTAACGATGGACTAAGACAGAGGGTTTTTAAATGCGGTTGCCAACCTAGCACACATAAATCTCCATATAGTCGCAACTGGACGCACGCCAGCAGCAAAACGCTGATTTTGAACACTGGCATCGGCAGCACAAGTTCTGCCTTCCTGTGGCTTTGAAGAGCTCGAGCAAATGGGAGCAGAAGGGTAGGCAAACACCAACACCCCAGGATTGCTCACAAGGCACAACCTGATCGCACCTTTGCCAGATTTCCAAACGGAATTAACGCCCTTTACTTTTGCCAAGTAAACTGCAGCGGATTTCCCCAAGTTGTGCGCCAAAGGAGATACAAACTTGCATTTCTCCTCTCTACAATGTGGCGCGTTGCTGCCGCTAAACTGCACCAGAAACTGTTTCATATCAACTCAGCAATAATTCAGTGTTAGGAAGTGTTACAATGTCTGCCTGCTGTGTTTTGCAACGTCCAAGGCAGAGCAGAGAAGGAATCCTCCATTCTCAAGAACTAACAACCTCTTCAGAAATTAAACACAACAATCAGAAGTATCTAAGGACCTGCCTGGCAGCCACAGGCATGCAGCTGGGCGAGTGGGCTGGCATGGCTGAGATGCAGAACTCCATCCCTCCTCTCGGCTCAACACAGAAACCAAGCAGGCTGCTGCAGAGACAGAGACACAAAACCCTCCTTCACATGCCCAGCATAGCAATGCAGATCTCCTCCATTGCTCCTCTATCAGCTTCTAGCAGGCTAGTAACTTTGGGAGGCATATTTGCAAGGCTGGTTAAAGACCACCAATCAGCCCTTCAAATTGACTTGCAAGTTTTGAAATCAGCGATGGTTTTTAAACAAATGTTTCTGAATCTTCTTCATCAACAGCCGTTCTCCCTCCATACGTTTTGAGGACAAGAAACTTTGCACAGTTCTTTAAGGTAAAGGGACCCCTGACTATTAGGTCCAGTCGTGACCGACTCTGGAGTTGCGGCACTCATCTTGCTTTATTGGCCGAGGGAGCCAGTGTACAGCTTCTGGGTCATGTGGCCAGCATGACTCAGCCGCTTCTGGCGAACCAGAGCAGCGCACAGAAACACTGTTTACCTTCCCACCAGAGTGGTACCTATTCATCTACTTTCACTTGTGTGCTTTCGAACTGCAAGGTTGGCAGGAGCAATGGGAGCTCACCCTGTTGCGGGGATTCGAACTGCTGACCTTCTGATCGGCAAGTCCTAGGCTCTGTGGTTTAACCCACATCGCCACCCGCGTCCCGCTTGCACAGTTCTTTAGTACGGAATAAGTCTGCAAACCACATTAAGATCATTTCTGGAGAACGTAAAAGGGCTGCAGACCCTGTCCAACCCTTTCAGACAGTAGCTACCTTTGTCAATACGAAGCAATCAACACAGAGAAACAGGGGTGAATTGTCCAAATCCAGCACACCTTAAACTAATGACTCCTATACACTTGAAGATATTGCGTGCCTAACCACAAGCAACAGGAAGCCACACGACACAGGAATGTCACCCGCTGTTCAAATATTGGCACTAGTGTTTGACGTACAGAAATTGATAGGGTGGCGACGCACACCCGTCCTCGACCTTCGTGGACTCGGCATTCCCAGGTCGCTCTTTCATGCTGCCCTAAGAAAGGTGCCCGTTTGTCACTGGAAAAAGCAACATAACCCAGAATTTGCAGCAGAACGCATCATGCACCTTTTGCTTCCAAAGTAATCTCCAAATCTCAAATACAGCTAAACCTCTAAGTTTGGGACCTGTAAAAAAAAAAGTAAAATTGTCATCTTGTGGGGGGGGGGGGTGGAATAACCAGTTTCCTCTGCATTTGGGGTAAAAGTGACCATTACAAGCTTGACGTTCCCCCATCTTTCAGCCAAATGAGGAAAGAAAGTCAGATTTTCCACTTCCAAGCACACAACCAGAGCAGTTTTGGTTGTTGTTGCTGTTTTTTTAACAGAAGAAATCTGAGCTTTGGTTGAGAATGTGACTTAAAGGATGTTTATCAAAGTGCGATCAGCACAGAAGCAGTAGGAGTCTCTCTGGCCAAACACTTTTGCCATAACAATGTTTGAACAAGAGTTCGGGGCCCGGGAGCAACATGGTGCAGAGCTACAGCCCAGCAGGACTGAAATGGCTATGGACAATCGATTCCAGATGGCTACCTAACTGCGCATCCGGTTCACAAAGGGGAGGCTCGGTTTGCTCACGTCAGGGCAATTCAGGAAGTCGCCAAGGAGCCTCGGCCGGGCGGAAAGGCTCAGGAGAGGCGGACGGAAAGCCGCAGAGGGACTACGAGTCAGGATCTCTCCAGTTCAAAGCCCAGCCCAGCTTGTACCTCACTGCAGGGCCTTAGACAAACTACCCCCCACCCCGCTCCTCCAACCTGCAATATGAGGATAATAAACAAACTCCTATGCAAATGCTTGGGCTCCTTGCTGACATTCCAAGCTCTGAGCATGGCCTGAGTGTGGCAACAGATCCAACGCACCCCTTCTTCTTTAATCTGTCCCAGACCAAGGATGGGAGGGAGAAGGCTATTATGGCTCAGTTGCTTGTTGAGAATTTCCTCGGAAAAACAAAGAGAGGAGCAGCTCATATCGGTTTCCCCCAGTTCATACCTGGTGCCCTGATGTTCCGGACAACAACTGCTACCAATAGCACCAGGCAGCACAGCTGATGGGAGTTGTAGTTCAAGGCACCAGCTTATTGGAGGAGGGGAAAAGAGAGCTCATTTATACAAGTATCAGAATGCTGCAGTGCAGCACTTTGGACTGCAGGTGAGTAAAGGGTGGGGACACATGTCTTGAAAGCCCTTTGCATGAAGCAAACTAACATATCAAGTTTTCATAGCCAAGCCTCCATACAACACCCCTACATGCATGTTTTTTTAAAAAATGTGCAAGGGGAATTTCCTGCGAACAAGCATTCCAACATGAAACTCAACCCATCAATTTTCAGCCTGAAATGGTACCACAGAGGAATAAATTACAGTGGTACCTCGCAAGACGAATGCCTCGCAAGACAAAAAACCCACAAGACGAAAGGGTTTTTTGTTTTTTGAGCTGCTTCGCAAGACGAATTTCCCTATGGGCTTGCTTCGCAAGACGGAAACGTCTTGCAAGTTTGTTTCCTTTTTCTTAACATCGTTAACACAGTTGCGACTTGACTTCGAGGAGCAACTCATAGCACGCGGTGTGGTAGCCTTTTTTGAGGTTTTTGAAGACTTTGGTGGTTTTTGAAGCTTTTCCGAAACTTTTCCGACACCGTGCTTCACAAGATGAAAAAAATCGCAAGGCGACAAAACTCGCGGAACGAATTAATTTCGTCTTGCGAGGCACCACTGTACAATAAACCTGCAACTGACGCGGGGGTTATATTCCAGGGATCGCACCTAAAGCCCAAATCCTTTATGATCAAAACCCATTGGCAGGTGGGAGAATGGAAAAAAATTTCCCAGACTCCCACCCCCTTTCTGCCTCCATTTTATTTTATTTTTCAACTTTCTTTTTTCATTTGCCAAGTGTGTACAGCTGAACGTGTGCAAATTTCAACCTAAGTTTTCCATTCTGGGGAGGGAAAGAAGGCGGAGAAAGGAATAGATCATCTGTGCGACGACACCTTGAAAGCCCTTCCTCTGGCGTGGAAGCCATATGCTGCCTGGCCCGCTTTGCTCTTGGCTGCGCCTGCCCCATAAAAATAGCTCAGGTGCAACGTCACAGTGACAAAGTTGATTCAAAGCCTGTGTCGCCAGGTGTAGTGGGAGGAGCACGATGCTACCGCTCAGCGTTTAAGAGGCCGCACCTTTTCCTCCCCCAGCAACTGTTACGTGAACAGGCTTTCGGAAAGACACATATACATTCCCTCCAGGCCGCAGCTATGCCAGAGAACATGGGAAAGTCATTAGCAGCGCTGAGCTTGGCTCTCACACAGCAAGCCGTGCCATTAAGTCTAGTGGCTACTACTCCTCTGGTATCTTGATTTCAGCACAGATATTTTGGAGGGGAGGGAGGGGAGTCTGAGGAGTGGAGCATGCAGGGAGGGTCTTGAAGGCTTGTTACATGTATTTGAGCAACACATGCTCATTCTATTCAGAAAAAAAATATTCCCGCAAGGACTTTCCTCCTGCCAACTCAGAGCCGGTACAGAGTCCCATGCCTCCTTGAATTTGGCTCCGCTGTTCTTAGCTGAGCCTTAAGACAGCGTGCAATTAAGATAATTAAACTAAATAGCAGATGGCCCACCACCGCTTGCCATTCAAATCCAGAGCACAAATGCTCTGCTGGACGATACAAACACAACGTCCGCAACAGCCAGGATATTCTTCCAAAGTCTTGGAGTAATTTCGCAGGCGCTGGGGACTGGCGGGGAAAGAGGGGGAGATTTCCCCCTTCTAGCACTCAACAAGGTAACTAGGATTTTATAACAGAAATTCTACATGACTTGAGGTTGAAGACAAAAGTGAGGGACGCTGGCCACTGCAGCTTGGAAGGAGGAAGGCTGGACCAGAAGCTTGAGGGTTAAGTCCGGTAAAAAAAAAAAAAGAGGTTATTGGAAAATGAAATCGCCACACAGCTGCTATTGATCGGTGTAAAGATACGGCTTTTTAGAAAGCACCCTTGTGTATTCCCTCCCAATAATTGTAACAGTAAATGATATTATATACAGTAAAGTGCTTCTGGAGTATTAGCACACATTCGTTCTAGCAATGCTTACAACGACCCTGTAAGGTAGGTTAGTATTATTGTAAAAGGAGGGGATGCCGGGACAAGAGCATCGTGGAAACAGCAGAACCAAATACACCCAAGTTCCCAACTCTTGTCTCCCAGATGCAGCAGACTTTATTCTCTAAAACAGGAGCAACTATGCTGGAAGACAACAGACTTCTTTCAACTCCAGCCAGCATGGCGAGTGGTCTGGACACACGTTAGCTACTCCTGCGATTGAAACACACATACAGTACTATGCAATTGACAGAGGTTGTAGACATTGTGCACACGCGTGCGCTTCTCAGATCTGAGAGGCACAAGGTGGTGGTGGGGAGGATACGTAAAGCAATAAACGAGGCTGTCTGTTAATGTAAGCCTTTGCCACACACAAAGCACATGGCTTTAACACTGAGCAAACTGCAGAGGGATTTGCTACAGTTTAAACAGCCCAGGCAGCTTGGGAATTCAGTCTGCCCCTACGACTATTTCCACATCACAAGCCACAGATATGAGAGCAGAAACCCTGGCAGCCCAGTATGACGGGGTGGGGTGGGGGCTGGCACAATCAATGCAAGTCAGTGCTACTGGACATGACAGCTGACCTCAGGGAGCTGGCTAACAAGAGCAGGGGAAACTGAAGGCCTGGCTTTCGAGGGCTGGACTTGTTGGACTTGTCCAATAAAACCACGCAATGAAGTGGCTTTTAACTACAGGGGGGCAGGGGAATTAAATTTACCAACCATCTATGAGCAATGCCCGAGGCAGCAAATGTTTGCGCTATTGTCATTAATTTATGAAGGCCCTAAAATGTCTAAATGCTGCACATTTTTTGGAAAAGAACAGTCCTTGGCCGCAGGCTTTCAATCTAATAAAGTCCAGACACATTAGGATGGAGGCGGGGAGCGAGAGAAAGGGGGCAGTGGGTGGAAAACCCGTATACAAGGTAGAAGTTCCCCTTCTTTCTCAGCATTTAATGGCCAAGCCACCCCAGTCTGGGGTGCGGGGAGAGAAGTGCTCCAAGGGAAGAGAACATACGCATCACCCATAAAAATGGTGTGTGATGTATGGGGATGCTAACTGAGCAGCCCAGATCTCCCAGGGGGGTTTTCTGTGGCTGAGCCAGTTTGTAATTAAAAAACGCTTCCCCAGCAGCTGAGGAGGGAAGAGGGATTGGGGGCGGGGGGGGGGGGCCGGGAAGCAGCAGTCATTCCTTCCAGCGGCTCTTCCCCATCCCCCTCTGCAGGATGAATCAATCAAGGGAGAATGCTGGGAGAGGGATGGCTGGCAACACGTGCTCTTCACCAGGCAAGTTAAGCTGCCCCACCCAGCACTGCCTCTCCTCCTCTTCCTACCACTCCCTGCTCACCCCCCCCCACACACCTCCATCAACATTTCCATAAGCAAACTCCAGCCACCCTGAACAGTGACTAAGCTGCATCAGGTGTGCCCTCTTCTCTAGGCCCACACCTGCCCTCCCAACTCTCCATCGCAGGCAGCAGCACCCCACAGACCTCACCACCACCCCGGCCAACATTTCGCTCCCTGCTCTCCTCCCAAGAACTCTGCCACTGCCACCCCAACATGAAATAGAAAGGTATCCCCGCGAAATAACCTCCTCCACGTCATCAGAACCAGGATCAGCACGTGCTGGTGCCCTATTCATTTCCAGCCCCTAGCCAACTCTTTGCCCCTTCTGAATTTGTGCCCCCCAAAATGCAGCCCCTGGGTTTCTCCTGTCCAGAACCCACACCTCACGAAGCACACTGCCAGACCCCTAAGCCAACAAACCCAGAAGTCTCAGCCCAGTAACACCTAGCTGCCACCCACAACCCTCCACATGCTGCTTGATACAAGGCGACTACAGTCCTGCAGCAGGGGGAAAGTCTCAATGGATTGCTTCAGAGTAGACCTGCACAGAACTATACACATCTAAGACTGCCCAGGGCAAAACAGGCCCTCTGACAATCTAGCTTCCCCTTACACCTTACCTTTGGTGTGCTTTGTCATATTCCTAGATCATGCAATTTCACTTCCACCCCCAGGATCCACTGACCGAATCCAGATTCAGAACCACTGTTTGGCAGACCAGGGTAAGCATGGGCTCTCTGTATCCCTATCACAGTCTACGTTCGGGATCCTATCCCCACCCAGGGCTGCCCTTTGTCCACCATCACCCCACTGGCAAGGAACCCCTGCACCCCAAATGTACCCCTCTCTGCCTCCTCCAACCCTCACATCACAGCATTATCACACACCCTTGAGAGCCAAGATCCAGGGCACTGAAAACCCCTCTCCCCACCATATTATCCCCCCCACCCGCAAAGGAACGCCTCTCCCTTTAGGGCACACGCAGCCAAAAGCTCACACAGGACTCAGAGCTAAGTGCATTTTTTTATTTTTATTATCTGTACAACACCTGGTGCACTTTGGAAAGCGAGATTACAATAAATAACACGCAGACAGCCATTGTCTCCCAAAGCAGCTCAGGGCAATTAAAACACACACACACACACACACACACACACACCAGACTGGCCCTACCGCCAGGGCTACACAAACTAAAAAGGAAGACAGGCAGGGGAGGAACAGAAGGGAAAGGTGGAGAAAGGTAAGTTCCTCAAGGCCAGAGCAAAGTGGTAAGCCGCAAATAATAATTACTATTGGCGTTGTTATTATATAGATGCCCTCCAGTGTGTAATCTTGCTTGCTGCTCCCTCCACCGCTGATCCCAGCACACCCCATCAAAACCTACTGGTCCCCCCAATCTCTTACCTCGGACTCCCCCCGCAAACCTTTCACACTTCTACCTTCTCTAAGCCACAACAGGAGCGCTGCCACCATGCAAAGCTATGTCAAGGAAGGTGGAGCAATGGCTCCCCCAAAATGCATGCTCGGGTTAAAGGCGGATCTCCTGGTGTCTTGCAAAGGCTGAAGATCGCTGCTCCAGGCCAGGCCGTGGAAGCCTCTTTCCCGATCCCCATTCCTACCCCACCCTCGGAAACAATTTTATTTTTTGCTCGCCCAACGCGGGGAAGAACCACCACCTGCGGGAAAAAACCCCACTCGGGATCGCGCCACCTTCTCCTAACTCAAGACTTGCAAGCTTCTTCTCCCCCCCCCCCCACCCGCGACCTCCTTTTCTGGAGCTTTAGTTTTTTCCCGTTTAAAAAAATTAAACTTGCACGGATTCACACAGACACGCGCACGCGGGCGCACACACACGAGCCCCCGGGGACGACGAGGGAGTGCATGAGACCACCTAATAATAATAATAATAATAATAATAATAATAATAATAATAATAATAATTCCAGTCCTAAGGTAAAGGAGAGAGAAGAGGCCCAAGGGAGCGGCACTCTGCCCATGCCCAGAGGAACCCTCGCCTCTCTTTATTTGTTTTTAAGGTTCTCCCCCCAGCCCTGAGGCAAGAGAGAGAGAGAGAAGGGGCCAAGGGAGCGGCACTCTGCCCATGCCCAGAGGAACCCTCGCCTCTCTTTATTTGTTTTTAAGGTTCTCCCCCCAGCCCTGTGGCAAGAGATAGAGAGAAGGGGCCAAGGGAGCGGCACTCTGCCCATGCCCAGAGGAACCCTCGCCCCTCTCTTTTCCCGTTTTCAAGGCTGTTTCTCCGCAGCTGCGGAGGGAAGCGGGGAGGCGCCTCCTCCGGGCTCACCTTGCGCTGCTGCTTCTCCCAGGCTGGGTCGAGCAGGAGGTCCCGGTCCCAGTCGTCCTCTTGAGCCATGTAGTCGCCGATGCCCGGCCCGTTGCCGCCGTACTGATAAGAGGGTTGCCCGGCAGCGTGGTAATCCACCATACTATCCGCTTCGGGGCGCGGGGGAGCTTCGGCGCGGAGCGAGCGGCTGCCGTGTGAGGGAGAAGGAGCGCCCAGCTCCGTGCGAGGCGGCGGCACTGACCCAACTGACGACGCGCGGGCGCCGCCGCTGCCCAGAGGAGCCCGCTGCGCCTGCGCACGGCCGCCCTCTCCGACACGCCCCCCTCTAGCACGGAGCTCATGCGCATCCCTGCAAGGGTTTTTCTTTATGAAGAGGGCGGGGCGGTGGCAAACCCAGCAAGGACCCGCCCACAATCACAACAAAAACAAAAGCGGGACCCGCCCACTCCTTTCTGATTTAAAAGAGCGGCCGCTCGGGAGGGCTTTGCGCACGCGCGTTGGGTGGCCACACCCACCCAGCCGCCCGATTGGCTCTTCTACGCTCCGCCCTCTGCTCGGCCCTCGCGCTTCTGTCGCTCAGAGGAGCGGCAAGGGTTGGGTTTTCATCTCGGCGCGCATGCGCGAGTGGGCTCGGCTCCACCTTCCCTCACCTCAGGGAAATCGCGCCCAAATCAGCCTCTTACGTTCATGGGCGGTTTTATTATATCATACGTGTTCTGTATGATTAATACTACTTTTTTTCCCCGCAATAGCGGCAGCGCCTCATTAAAAAGCATTCTAAATTAAAGACGTTAATTATAAACAGATAACGTTTAAGCACCACGGGGTTGTTAATATTCATGAAGTGAGCTTAATTAATATGCCATGTCGTGGGTATTAAATTAGTACCTATTAATGTTGTCCAACACAGCAACAAGATAACATCATTAAATCTATAATGTCCACACCACATTGGCTGGAAAACCGTTGCCTGCACTCAAATATCAATATAATCGAATTTTAAATGTCTTTTCCCTGCAAACAGCCACACCTTGCACAAATAATAATCAATAGTGATTTATTTTAACATCCTAGTTTGGGCTCTTGAGGAGGCAGGAGGGCACCGTCTTTTCCTGCAGATAAATTGCTTGGAGATTCTCAGTTTTCCTGCATCTCAGTAATGCCAACGTGCATTGAAAATAATATATGTACACAACATAAATTGAAACCGCTATGAAAAGACTTTTAAGCTGTCTTCCACCAAAAGAATTCTGGGAGCTGTAGTTTGTGGAGGGCACTGAAAGTTGTGAGGAGGCCCCCTATTCCCCTCAACAAACTACAATTCCCAAAGGTCCCTGCAAAGAGGGACTGATGGTTAAACTGCTCTGGGAATTATAGTTCTGTGCAGGGGAATGAGGGGTCTCCTAACAGCCCTTGGCACCTTTCATGAACTACATCTCCCATCATTCTTTGGGGGAAAGCCATGGCTGTTTAAAGCGGTATCATAGCGCTTTAAATGTATGGTGTGGGTGATGGCCTCAGAAGGAAACGTAACTGGGGCAGAGCCTGCGCTTTGCATGAGGGAAGGTCCAACATTTAATCCAGCTGGATCCCCAGTTTAAAAACAATCAAGTACAAAGTTGGACTGGGGTTGAACTAGATGACCTTGTGATCCCTCCCAACCCTACAATTCTATGAAAGTGATAGAAAGAACCTGGAGACCCTGGAAAGCCACTGCCAGTGAGAATAGATAGGTAGATGATAGATAGATAGATAGATAGATAGATAGATAGATAGATAGAGAATAGTCAGGGAGCCTCGGACCTGGGGGCCTAATGTGGCCCCCATATCTCTTTACGTGGCCCTTGGAACTCCTCCTAAAGGACCTGCTTTGCACCCCAAGTGTTTTTCGCCTGACTGAAATGTGCCCTGGAACCCTGATCATGCCCCCTGCTTGTCTGGACATAGAAAAGACAGGGGCATGTGAGCATTTGCAGAAACTAGCCTTCAGCATAGCTGTCAAGCGTCCCTTATTTGGCGGGAAAGTCCCTTATCCCAGCGCTGTGTCCCGCTGCTGTCCCTTATTGAGGATGTCCCTTAAATTTCCTTTCAAAGGAAGCAGCTCCTCTCCCTCCCTCCCTGCTGGCCAGGGAGGAGGGAGGCTCCAACTGTGTTGCTTGGCTGCGTTGCTCACCCAATAAGGAGTCTAAGAACGACTGGGGGGTGGAGCTTGCATGCCTTGTGCCCATCAAATTAGCCGCGTTGCCTGGGGACTTGCCTTTGCTCAGCGCTTCCCAGCAGAGAGGTGATGATGGTTTTCCTTGCTGCATCCCCTTTGCCGGGTTGCTGCGCTGTGGGAACCACCGCTTGAGGCTTCGTTTGGCTGCTGGCTGGGCTTTCTGCCTTTGGCTTGGAGGGGCTCAGAAGTCGAACATACCCGTGCTTTGAAAATCCCTTATTTTGGCTGCTGATCCCTTATTTTCGAGGTTTCTGGTCCCTTATTTTCAAATCTGTAAGTTGACAGCTATGGCCTACAGTGCAAAAGTAACATTTATGTGTGTTGCTCTGCCCATTTTTGACACCACTCAGCCAATGGGAATGTGGTTCCCAGAAGGTTCCCTAGAATGCAGCCCCCAGTCGGGAAAAGATTCGCCACCCAAGACAACGTTGAGTTAGACAGTCTGATTTGATAGAAAGGTGCTTCCTTTGTCCGATACGCAGGGCCTGCATTACTCGAAATAAAAAGGCTACTTGAAGGCAAACCCTTCTTGCATCAATGTAGTTCTTGTCTCCAACCACCCGAGGAGATCCTATGGCCCTGGGTTTGGAAAGAGAAATTAGCTGCCCTTTGCACAAGAAAAGTGTCTCGTTCCAACAAGTTCTAGGCAGCAGCAGAAGAAGAAGCAACAGGTCACCAGCAGAAAAAAGCAGATTTTTTTTAACCACAGGTTCCCTAAACTGTAACCTCAGTTTTGTGTCTATGGTAGGTTCCCTAAACAGTAACCTCAGTTTTGCGCCACGAAAGGATGTGGTCAAATCCTCTATCCCACAGCGTGACTGATCATGACAATCCAGGATGAGAGCCATGGACAGCTTTTTATTCTGACACTGCTCTTCTACCTATATTATTATAAATATTCTATTTAAAAAATTTCATTTATAAAAAGATGGGAGGGGGAGGAAGACAAGAGTGAGTGAGAATGGAGGGAAAAAGTACTGTTACATTAAAGGTAAAGGGACCCCTGACCGTTAGGTCCAGTCGCTGATGACTCTGGGGTTGCAGCACTTATCTTGCTTTATTGCCCGAGGGAGCCGGCGTACAGCTTCCGGGTCATGTGGCCAGCATGACTAAGCCACTTCTGGCAAAACCAGAGCAGCGCACGGAAACGCTGTTTACCTTCCCACTGGAGCGGTACCTACCGTATTTTTGGCACCATAACACTCACTTTTTTCCTCCTAAAAAGTAAGGGGAAATGTCTGTGCGTGTTATGGAGGGAATGCCTACGGGTGGCATGCCTACGGATTTTCCTCCTCTAAAAACTACGTGCGTGTTATGGTTGGGTGCGTGTTATAGAGCGAAAAATACGGTATTTATCTACTTGCACTTTGTGCTTTCGAACTGCTAGGTTGGGAGGAGCAGGGACTGAGCAACAGGAGCTCACCCTGTCGCGGGGATTCGAACTGCCGACCTTCTGATCGGCAAGCCCTAGGCTTTGTGGTTTAAAACACAGCACCACCCACGTCCCTCTACTGTTACATTACCATACATTAATATACAGCGGTACCTTGGTTCTCAAACTTAATCTGTTCCAGGAGTCTGACTCCTGAAACGGTTCGAAAACCAAGGTGCAACTTCCGATTGGCTGCACTCAAGCGGAAGCCACGTTAGATGTTCGGCTTCCGAAAAAGGTTCGCTTGATTTCATCGGCACTGAATTCTTCAACATTCAGCTTCATCAGATGGTCCCAAGTTCCAGTTTTATGAGAGAGGACAAAAAATACACACAAAGCGTTTCTCTGCCTGCTTCCTGGAAAAGCCAACTAGCTTTATCCAGCGAACATTTGCACATGTTCTAAATATGTGCGGAAACGATTCTAAACTACCACTGACACATCCAGCAGTAAGCTGAGTGCCCCCAGGAGACATTCCAAAATAGGAAGCCGGTGCAGAAAGTCCCGCAATAGGAACCAATTAGTTCCGTCCACCTGCACAGAAGTTCAGGCCTTCAGCAGCACATTCCTTCGCTGTGCATTCCATTTTGCGTAGTCACACAATCCCTTGGACAGACCCGCAAGGGAGCACAGGGATAGCTGCCCAGGGACCCAGGCGTCTAGTAGTCATGATCACATCTGCAAGGAGCAGCAAGCAGCTCAGACCTGGACGAATTAAACCTGCATTAGAAACCTTCTTTGCAGCGTTCCTGGGTCAGGGGGGGATTGGAGCACCCTCATCACGAAAAGGACATCATCTCAAAACACTGCCTCAGAGTAACACAGATTGTGTGCCAAAGTTAAGGTGCGTGTGTACAACATGCAATGTTGTGTGTAAAAGGTAAAGGGACCCCTGACCATTAGGTCTAGTTGCGGACGACTCTGGGGTTGCGGTGCTCATCTCGCTTTACTGGCCAAGGGAGCCGGTGTACAGCTTCTGGGTCATGTGGCCAGCATGACTAAGCCGCTTCTGGCAAACCAGAGCAGCGCATGGAAAAGCCGTTTACCTTCCCATCGGAGTGGTACCTTTTTATCTACTTGCACTTTGACGTGCTTTGGAACTGCTAGGCTGGCAGGAGCAGGGACTGAGCAACAGGAGCTCACCCCGTCGCAGGGATTCGAACTGCCGACCTTCTGATTGGCAAGCCCTAGGCTCTATGGTTTAAACCACAGCGTCACCAGCATCCCTCTCAGCAGCTGATACCTTTTATCATATGTGGTGGACATGTAAAGAAACAAAAAAAAATCTGGGAGATGATATATAATGAAATAAAAAAAATGTTTAAAATAACTTTTGCTAAAAAATCAGAAGCATTTTTATTAGGAATTATAGGTATTGAGATACCAAAGGACCAGAAAAGATTGTTTATGTATGCCACAACAGCTGCATGGATGCTATTAGCTCAGAGGTGGAAGGAAGAGACAACCCCGACCAGAGAAGGATGGCAAACCAAGTTGATGGACTATTCCGAAATGGCAAAATTAACTGGGAAGCTCAGAAATCAAGAAGACAAGAACTTTAAGAACGAATGGGGAAAGTTTATAATTTATTTATGAGACCACTGTAAGCAGGTTAAAACATTAGCAGGATTTTAACCACACTTGTAAAGTAACAGAAAGTACTTGGAAGGATAAAAATTTGGACAGGTATTGATATGCAGTTGTAAATACTATCATTAGGACCCATGAAAGGGATTGGGGGGGGGGGGGAGCCAGGAGATTCAGCGTAATCTCGATATTTGGATTCGAAATTGCTTTTTGTTACATGTTTCTACTTTTTAAGAATCAAATAAAACAATTATCCAAAAGGAAAAAAGAAAGTCAGTGGGTTACTTTTGGGCAAGTAACTATCTGTCAGAACGACCTTCCTCACAGGGTTGTTGTTGTGAGACTAAAACTGAAGAACCCCTCGTATTCGGCACTATTCTTTTGGGGATGGTTATGGGGCGTGGGTGGCGCTGTGGTCTAAACCACTGAGCCTAGGGCTTGCCGATCGGAAGGTCGGTGGTTCGAATCCCCGCGATGGGGTGAGCTCCCGTTGCTCGGTCCCTGCTCCTGCCAACCTAGCAGTTCGAAAGCACGACAAAAAGTGCAAGTAGATAAATAGGTACCACTCCGGCGGGAAGGTAAACAGTGTTTCTGTGCGCTGCTCTGGTTTTGCCAGAAGCGGCTTAGTCATGCTGGCCACATGCTGGAAAAACTGTCTGCGGACAAACGTTGGCTCCCTTGGCCAGTAGAGCAAGATGTGCGCTGCAACCCCAGAGTCGTTTGCGACTGGACTTAATGGTCAGGGGTCCTTTACCTTTACCTTTATGGGTGGGGAAAAAAAAAAAAAGTTCCACCAAGAATTGATGGGGGGGGTTCTTCCAAGCGTTGATGGGGTAAAAAGACAGGCAAGAGACCCACTAGGCTACCTCCATGGGATCCCCTTGCACAAAGGGTCTAGCGCACGGTTTGGAGGCCATTGCGCCCAAAGCTCAGGTGGTCTCACCTGGATCTGCGTGAGCGCAGCCTGTCTGGAAAGGCACTCGCTGCCGACAGCCAGATGGCTGCAGATCACACGGAGCTGTTTCCCCAACCCCACCGCCCGTTTTACGCAGGCCAAGACTGTCTGGCCTGTCGACGCGGCTGCGGCTGCGATTTCTGCAGCTTGCGAAAAGGGGGAAGGCGACTTCCATTAGGCGGCCATATAAAGGCCGTCTCCAGATGTGGAGATTCTCCAGGAGGGACTGGGGATTTGGCCGCTGACCAAATGAACACATTTCGGGCCGTTCCAAACTTGGCTGTGGGTTCTCTCCCTCCCCGCCCCCACCCCCAGCGGCAAATCCTTGCTGTTTGCAATTCCAACATTTTTTCTTGGCTATTCTTCTCCCCCTCCCTCCCCATTTTGTTTTCCACTTAGTGGTCCAGCCAGGGTCAAGCCCTCGCCTTTCCTGTCCGCCAAGATGCTGAACATTCCAGAGGTGTGTGTGTGTTTAGATGTTGGCTGGGATTTCTCCATCCATCAATGCAGGGGGTTCTCAAACTTTTTTATTTCTCCCACTGGGAGCAGGAAGCCAGCTTCTACAGAAGTGGGGTTGAATGGTTGGAGCAGCGGCTTTCGAATGCTCTAGCTTCCAGCGTTTCCCAAACCTGGGTTTCCAGCTGTTTTTTGGACTACAACTCCCATCATCCCTAGCTAGCAGCAGTAGTGGTAAGGAATGATGGGAGTTGTAGTCAAAAACAGCTGGAGACTCAAGTTTGAGAAATACTGATTTGCTTGCCCTTTCCACATCTTCTTATCTGCAGAGTGGCCCTGAAGCTGATAAGAAGATTATACTCTAGAGTGTAGAGTTTATTTTATTTTATTATTATTTTAAAAACCCATTTCTGTTGCAGACCCTACAAGTGTCCCTATTTTCCAGGTACAGCCCCAGATTTACAGAAGCAGTCCCGGTTTCTGATTTGATCCCGGAATGCCCCGCTTTTCCTTAGGACGTCTCTATTTTCATTGGAGAAATGTTGGAGCTATGCGGCCTCGAAGCCAAGGAGATAGGTAACAATACAACCTTTAGATGACATCTGAAGGCAGCTCTGTATAGGCAAGTTTTCTTTAATGCTTTATTATGTTTTTATATATATTGGAAGCTGCTCAGGCAACCCAGTCAGATGGGCGGAGTATAAACAATGAAATTATTACTATTATTATTATGGAACAGGACATCCATATTTTCATCGGAGAAATGTTGGCAGGTATATTGTTTGCTTTTCTCCCAATAAAAAGGAGAAAAGCGATGATAAACCTAGACAGCATCTTAAAAGCAGAGACATCACCTTGCCAACAAAGGCCCGTATAGTTAAAGCTATGGGTTTCCCAGTAGTGATTTATGGAAGTGAGAGCTGGACCGTAAAGAAGGCTGATCGCTGAAGAATTGATGCTTTTGAATTATGGTGCTGGAGGAGACTCTTGAGAGTCCCATGGATGGCAAGAAGATCAGACCTATCCATTCTGAAGGAAATCAGCTCTGAGTGCTCACTGGAAGGACAGATCGTGAAGCTGAGGCTCCAAGACTTTGGCCACCTCATGAGAAGAGAAGACTCCCTGGAAAAGACCCTGATGTTGGGAAAGATGGAGGGCACAAGGAGAAGGGGACGAGAGAGGACGAGATGGCGGGACAGTGTTCTTGAAGCTACCAGCATGAGTCTGACCAAACTGCGGGAGGCAAGGGAAGACAGGAGTGCCTGGATTGCTCTGGTCCAGGGGGTCACGAAGAGTCAGACACGACTAAACGACTAAACAACAACATTAAAAGCACCTGCGAGCAGGGCAGAAGGCAAGGCTTTACTCCTAAATCGGCATCTCCAAGAAACAGGGAGTTGGCCGCGATTCTGAGTTTCGTGGGATCCCAATTCCTAACGCTCAACACCCATCCAGAGGGAGGGAGGATGAAGGGTTGGCCAAAGTGGTTGCTCATATCAGGCAGGCTGTGGCCTCTCTTCCTTCATCCGCTGCTCACCTCTCGCATCCGTCACGAAGGCGAAACTCTGAATGGGATGCTTGTAACCTGTGCTGTATTGTCTCAGGTTGAAACAACCCAACCTGGTTGTGTCGACTCTTGCCTTTGGTGCTACTTGGGGCGGAATGATGGAATGAAGGCGGATAATGTAAATGAAACAAAGGACTGGGGGTTACTACCTACAATGGTGTGTCATTGGGCTGGCATTTTGTACCATCTTAACCTCTCTTTGGAAAGGGAGGCTCCTGGGTTGATCAGTCAGCAGACAGAATGGGTGGGTGTTACCTGAGAGTGATGAAGCTCAGGGGAACGGCACTGTGGAATGCAGGCGATCAAAACCAGCCACCCAAAGAAAGATGATCCTCTGTCCACACAGGATTGGGACCAGACTAAACCAGACCATTAAGATGCCAACATCTCATCTTCAGTAGATCTTCAAACAGGGACCAGGCAGAGAGGCAGCTCTCCACCCAAACACCCCCGAGACTTGAAAAATCATTCAGGTCACAGAATCCAGAGTATAATTTATGGGAGGCATCAGAGCTTAGCTCAGGCCTGCCTAGATAGCCTGGTGCAATAAACGGAAATCTGCCCTTATTCCCTTATGGGGGACACAAGAGCCCTTATAGAGTCCTTTGCAGGTTCTCCATCGGTCGGAGAAAATAACAGAGGCCGACCAGAGAATATTGAGAAGCAAAGCAGCTCATAAGCCTGATCTTTATTGAACTGTTGCAACAGGGTGCTCCCCTCACACGCAGGAGGAGGAGGACCCAGAACCAAGGTGTGCCCGCCCTTAAATAGACATTTTAAATTGCCTGCCCTGGAGTCCAAGATCACCCCCAGAAACATCATACATACATCACAGAAGGGGTGTAGCTCAAGACCACCCCCCAGACACATCACACCTACATCACAAAAAGGGGTGGTCTACAACAGAAATCTGACTGCTGAGGTGTTTACCTCCTGTCTGGCAGGTTATCTGTTAATGGTCACTTGATTGGATACGCTGGGGAGCCTGGCCAGTCTTTTGTAATGATAAATACTTAGTTCCTGGGCCAGGTCACAGGCTCACACCCTATTCTTATCTTAAATGTGCCCTTAAGACAGGATTTGTGAAGGAAAAGACAATGGGGAGGCTTTTCCATTTTCCTTTGACCTTGCAGATAAAACATTTCAGTTTGGGAATCAAAAATGGTTTCAGGACGGACTTCCTGTGCTGATCTATGTACGTGCTTGGTTGGGACACCTATGAACATTTAACATATATCTAAGACCTCAAAATTCCTGTCACACCAGCAAACCATACCAGACTGGGCTTAGCACCATACCTAACACTTTGCAGTACCAGGTTCGGCGCAACCTGAAATCACGCAAACCAAAGCGTCTGTAACCCGAGGTATGACTGTACCCCTTTATCAGGAGTAATCCACCCCAAAAAAAGTTTTAAAGAAAGAATGACGACAACAGTGCCAGTTTGAAAGAGGCTTGCAGCGAGCATAGAGAAATCCGCAGTCTCTCTCTCTCTCCCGACAACCGCATTACTGAAATATCAATAGCAGGAAGGTGACAACTTGTTTCATGCCAGATGACTTTCCGTGGGGTGAAGATGGCCTGGGCAGGTTCTGGGCTGCACTCATAAAACCAGAATGGGCAATTCTCAGCAAGTCTTGCCTGGGGAGGTGGAGAAGGGTGGGGGCCTTCATTTCTCTCCCACGTCAACTCAGGTAGAGTCAGCTTACAAGGAACAGTGAGGTCTTTCTTCCCTATTCCTGGAGGGATTCCTGAAGTTTTGGGCCCAGTTCCCAGTAGCGCGGCCGGCCAGAGAGAAGCTTTATTCAGTCGAGTTCCCAGACGGGAATCAAGACAGATTACAAAATGCAATTGACGTTGGGTTTTTTAAAACAAAATGTTTAAGGGTGTGTGTGTGTGTTAATTTACAGCTATTACATTCAGAAAAAGACCTCTCTGCTAGGAATAATGTCAGCAGAAATCAGAAAAGATATAAGACCATTGTTTATGTACGAAATGTAATAAACAAAAATCTGCCCTTATTCCCTTATGGGGGACACAAGAGCCCTTACAGAGTCCTTTGCAGGTTCTCCTTCAGTCGGAGGAAATAACAGAGGCCAACCAGAGAATATTGAGAAGCAAAGCAGCTCGTAAGTTTGATCTTTATTGAAGTGTTGCAACAGGGTGCTCCCCTCATACGCAGGAAAGGAGGAGGACCCCGAACAAAGGTGTGTCCCCCCCTTAAATAGACATTTTAAATTGCCTGCCCTGGAGTCCAAGACCACCCCCCAGAAATATCATACATACATCACAGAAGGGATGTAGCTCAAGACCCCCCCCCCAGACACATCACACCTACTTCACAAAAAGGGGTGGTCTACAACAGAAATCTGAGTGCATTGTTTACCTTCTGTCTGGCAGGTTATCTGTTAATGGTCACTTGATTGGATACCCTGGGGAGCCTGGCCGGTCTTTTGAAATGATAAATACTTAGTTCCTGAGCCAGGTCACAGGCTCACACCCTATTCTTATCTTAAATGTGCCCTTAAGACAGGATTTGTGAAGGAAAAGACAATGGGGAGGCTTTTCCATTTTCCTCTGATCTTATTTATCTTTTGTAATGATAAATACTTAGTTCCTGAGCCAGGCCACAGGCTCACCCTATTCATACACAGACATACCCTTAAGACAGGATTTGTGAGCAAAAAGACAATGGGGAGGCTTTTCCATTTTCCTTCGACATTGCAGAGAAATATTTGAGATCAATTTGGGAGAGACAAAATGGTTTCAGGACTTTTTCTGTGGAGTTTCGGACATGTGGTTTATGAACATTTTATATATATACGTAATTTATTTCAGAAACAACAGCAGAAAGAATATTAGTGGCAAGAAATTGGAGGAGAGGGAGCAGACTGGGAGGAGGATGTGTTGGAAGAGGAAGAAGTAACAGGGTTTAGTGAGCTGGGAGAGTCTGTGGCAGAGAGCAGCTCAGAATCAGAAGCAGAAGCTGGAGAGGAGGGAGGCCGAGAGGCCGAGATGAGGCAGGCTGGTGAGGAAGCCAGGAGGTCCTCTCCTCCTCCTGCAACCAGAAGAGGGATGAAGAGGGTGGAGTAGAGAGAGACAAGATGGCAGAGACTCAGATTGCTTGGGAAGGAACTGGAGGAGGAAGAGCCTTAGACAGCAGTAGGAAGTTGGGGACCTTCAGTTACTGAAGGCAAGAGTTACTGGGAAGAGTTGCTGTGTTCACTAGGCCTGAGCTGATTTCTTTCTTTGACTAAAGAGTTCACTGTGAGTTGTAGCTGACCTGTTCCCAACCCGCATCTTGACACGCAGAGGCTTCCTTTCCCGGATTTATTTTCATTCCAGGTGATCATTTTATAGAGCCATCATTTAAGAATTGGTGCATATGGTTCCCTTCCACCTCTTCCTGCCCTGTCCGCTTTTCCTTTCATGCTGCGTATTTTAGATTCCAAGTCTGCAGGCAGGGACTACCTTGTTCTGATTGTACGTTAGCCACTCTGGGAGCCTTTAGGGTTGAAGACAAGGGTGCAAATGATCTAAATAAAAACAAGCAGGATAAGCACCTCTGATTTCCTTCCGGGGGGAGAGGAGGGGAGAATGGAAGGAGACAAAAAAGTTGCAGCCAGAGGTCAGGAATGACTCTGTAGTTGCAATCAGGGGATGACTGGGTTTCACCTGCCTTGTCCCCTGTCCCCCCCCCCCAAAAAAAAAAAAAATCCAGAGAAACTTTATCATGCTGCTGCTTCCAGAATAACTCCAATACAGCTTTCTGGACTTTTAGGGTGATACATAAAAAATATTGCAGATGGAGTAGACATTTTGCTAGTTACTAATGTACCTAGCAGTGGGACGCGGGTGGCGCTGTGGGTTAAACCACAGAGCCTAGGACTTGCTGATCAGAAGGTCGGTGGTTCGAATCCCAGCGACGGGGTGAGCTCCCGTTGCTGGGTCCCTGCTCCTGCCAACCTAGCAGTTCGAAAGCACACCAGTGCAAGTAGATAAATAGGTACCGCTCCGGCAGGAAGGTAAACGGCGTTTCCATGCGCTGCTCTGGTTCGCCAGAAGCGGCTTAGTCATGCTGGCCACATCACCTGGAAGCTGTACACCGGCTCCCTCGGCCAGTAAAGCGAGATGAGCGCCGCAACCCCAGAGTCGGTCACGACTGGACCTAATGGTCAGGGGTCCCTTTACCTTTATGTACCTAGCAAGACTGCTATCTAGCTTGGTGGCCACTTTTGGAGGTCGAAGTTACTGGATATTTTCAGTCTGACCTACTAGTGAACTTTAGGCTCACTTAAAATTCTGATGCAATCTTTAGCGAGCTGTTAATTTTCGGTTGTCTTCAGGGTGGTGTTCCAGTGATCTTGGACTTCATTATGTATCATTATGGTACTACATACTTGTGTTTAGACTGGGTTGCTTAAAAAACAAAAAAAATGAGAACCGCTTTTAGCACAGATGCATTTCTGGAAAATGCAGTATATAAATGAATGGAATGCAACAACCAGCACACTGACAGACTAGCGAAATAGCAGTGCCAATTACCTACTGCACCCCGTGAGTCACACATTGGAGAAACCTGAAATAGTCAGCTGAGTGAAGACAGTTCAGGGACTCAGCCCAATTTGAGGCATCAGAGACTTATAGGGTTGGAAGGAGCCCAAAGAACCATCTAGCACAACCCTGCAGTGCAGGAACATAGCTGTCAACCTACAGATTTGAAAATAAGGGACCAGCAGCCTTGAAAATAAGGGACCTGCAGCCAAAATAAGGGACCTGCAGCCTCACCTGTTCCAGGCACTCCAGTCTTCCTGTCCTCCTGCAGTCTGGTCAAACTCATGCTGGTAAGCTCCGAGAACACTGTCCAACCAACTTTGTAACCAGAGGTTCAACTGAATAGAATCTGAATCACATGCACCACAAGGCCTATGCAGCCTCAGCTTAAGATGGCTCCCCGGCCTGGCTTTGCACTGCAACGTTTGCAGCAGCACGTGCAACAAAATGGCGTCCAGCATTCAAAAACCCCCTCAGCTTGCATTAACTAGCCACACACAAGGCATGCAAGCTCCACCCCCCAGTCGTTCTTAGACTTCTTAATGGGTGAGCAACACAGCCAAGCAACACAGTTGGAGCCTCCTTCCTCCCTGGCTGGCAGGGAGGGAGGGAGGGAGAGGAGCTGCTTCCTTTGAAATTTAAGGGACATCATTTAAGGGACATTTAAGGGACATCCATCAATAAGGGACATGGTGCTGGAATAAGGGGCTGTCCCTTCAAATAAGGGACAATTGACAGCTATGTGCAGGAATCACAGCTAAAGAATCCCTGACATGATATATAACGAAATGAAATAACTATTTAACCACACTTTCCCAAAGAAACCAGAAGCATTTTTGCTAGGGATAACAGGGGATGAATTAAAAAAAGGAAGATGACAAACTATTCATGTATGCAATGACAGCCGCTGGAATCCTAGAGGCTCAGAAATGGAAATCCCAAGAAATCCCAACTTTAATGGAGTGGCAGACAAAAATGTTTGAATACACAGAATTGGCGAAATTGACTTATAAGTTTCGGAACCAAAAAGAAGCAAAGTTCGAAAAGGATTGGAGTAAATTTGTTGAATATATATACTGCGTAATTGTAAGAATTTAAAAACTGTAGCAGGATTAATGTAAATCTTGTGATGTGGATGGAGTTTAAATAAGAAACTGTAAGAAAAGATTTGAGACATGAATGTTGAACGGTCACTTTAAAATGTGAAGGTTCATTACTGTTTCACAAGTTGTGTATGTCTTTAAGGGCCAGGACCAGGGCAAATAACGAGACCCAGTCTTACAGCTGTGAAACATAGCAGGTGCTGCTGAGTTGTGTTAATCAAGCTGTGTCAGCAATTGGGTGTAGTATATAAGGAGCAGCACCTAGCTCTCCCATTACCCTGGGGGATGGGTTGGTGGTTGGGTCATGGTTGTTGATGTATTTAGTGTAAATGGAGTTTTTGTTTTTGTAATTAAAACCTTGCTTAAGTAATTTTTGAGTCCCTTTTTAATGCATGGTCTCCCCAGCAAGCTCTCTGCAGCGCTGCTATAGTGCAAACAGCCAACAATGAAAACCGTGGAAGGGATGGAAGGAAGTCTGGGCGCAATAAGACGCAGGGTAAATAAGAAGACATACAATTTTTTGAATGTAAGAGTATTTGTTTTATTTGTTGTTGTTACAAAAAAGCAATAAAAAGTATTGGGGGGGGGGAGACTCCCTGACAGTTGGCCATCCAATCTCTGCTTGGAAACGTCCCACGAAGGAGAGTCCACTACGTTCTGAATCCGTTCCACTGTCAAATGGAACAGGGATGCGGGTGGCGCTGTGGTCTAAACCACCGAGCCTCTTGGGCTGCCGATCATAAGGTCGGTGGTTCGAATCCCCGCAACAGGGTGAGCTCCCATTGCTCTGTCCCAACTCCTGCCAACCTAGCAGTTCGAAAGCACACCAGTGCAAACAGATAAATAGGTACCGCTACGGCGGGAAAGTAAACGGCATTTCCATGCGCTCTGGTTTCCGTCAGTGTTCCTTTGCGCCAGAAGCGGTTTAGTCATGCTGGCCACGTGACCCGGAAAGCTGTCTGCGGACAAACGACGGCTCCCTCAGCCTGGAAAGCTAGATGAGCACCGAACCCCATAGTCGCCTTTGACTAGACTTAACCGTCCAGGGGTCCTTTACCTTTACCTTACGCTTACCTTACCGTCAGAAAGTTCTTCCTAATGTTTAGTCAGAATCTCCTTTCGTTTAGTAATAATAATAATAATTTTGATTTATACCCCGCCCTCCCAGGCCAGAGCCGGGCTCAGGGCAGCTAACACCAGTAAAATTACAATAGAAACATAATAAGGGGGGGGGGACCCAATTTAAAATACAGGTTAAAATGCAATTTAAAATGCAGCCTCATTTTAAAAGTAGCCCATAGATCAAAACCATAAGGGGAGGGAAACATAAGGGTCAGACTGAGTCCAAACCAAAGGCCAGGCAGAACAGCTCTGTCTTGCAGGCCCTGCGGAAAGATGTCAAGTCCCACAGGGCCGTAGTCTCATGAGACAGAGCGTTCCACCAAGTTGGGGCCAGTACTGAAAAGGCCCCGGCCCAAGTTGAGACCGATCTAACCACCTTGCGACCTGGGACCTCCAAGGTGTTGTCATTTGTGGACCTTAAGGTCCTCCGTGGGGCTGGAAAATCCTTTCTTGTCATTTAAATCCATCATTTCGGGTCCTACCCTCTGAAGCAGGAGAAAACAATCTTGTTCCGTCTTCCACAGGGCACCCCTTCAGATTTTTGAAGATGGCTATCATCTCACCTTTCGGTCTTCTCCAGGCTAAATATGCCCAATTCCCTCAACTGTTCCTCATAAGGCTTCAATTCCAGACCCTAGATCACCTGGTTTGCCCTCCTCTACACACACTCACTCGTCAACCTCCTTCTTAAACTGTGGAGACCAGAACTGGGCACAGGGCTCCAGGTGAGCTGTGATGGAAGGCAGAATAAAATTAAACTCTTACTTCCCTTATTTTCTGGACACTATACTTATGCTGATGCAGCCTAGAATTGCGTTAGGGTTTTTGTTTCGCCGCTGCATCACACTGTTGACTCGTGTTAAGCTTGTGATCCTTTTAGCTCTTGCTAACATTAAACGAGTTAGGAACATTTCCCATTAAACGTGAGAGGAACATTTTTGTCTCCTGCCTACTACTCATCATGCAGCCTTACCCAGAGATTCCTCAAAGCTTTCCGCCCCGCCCCCCAGAACTTCACCCTCTGGGGAAGGACTTAAAGCTGCCTAAGGGGGGCATCCCATAATTTTTTTGGGAATCACAGCTTTACATGGAGCAGCACTTTTTAGTTTAGATAACATTTAAGAGGCCACACAGGACGTGGGTGGCACTGTGGGTAAAAGCCTCAGCGCCTAGGGCTTGCCGATCGAAAGGTCGGCGGTTCGAATCCCCGTGGCGGGGTGCGCTCCCGTTGTTCGGTCCCAGCGCCTGCCAACCTAGCAGTTCAAAAGCACCCCCGGGTGCAAGTAGATAAATAGGGACCGCTTACTGGCGGGAAGGTAAACGGCGTTTCCGTGTGCTGCGCTGGCTCGCCAGATGCGGCTTTGTCACGCTGGCCACGTGACCCGGAAGTGTCTGCGGACAGCGCTGGCTCCCGGCCTCTTAAGTGAGATGGGCGCACAACCCTAGAGTCGGTCACGACTGGCTCGTACGGGCAGGGGTACCTTTACCTTACTAAGAGGCCACACAATCGTTTATAAAATTACACCTGGCATGGAGGCAGCAGACAGAAAGGTTTTTTTTTCTCCCTCTTTCCTAAGACTAGAACTCGTGGGCATCCCATGAAATTGAATGCTGGAAGGTTTCGGATAAAAGAAAGCCAGGCAGGTCAATTCTCCTCTGATCTATGCACCTATTTCCCTACCAAGCCCACTCGTTCCAGTGTTTGAGAACCAGGTTAGTCCCACCTGTGCCTCCATCACCAATAATATCTCTGGCCCAGGCTGCCCCTACTCACAAGAAGACTCTGGACCAGGTGCAGCCAAGGATGGGATCCTCAAGACACTGTTGGACTCCAAAACCCAGCTAGAATGGCCAACGGTTGAGGATGATGGGACTGGGACTCCCAACAGCATCCGAAGACCCGACGCTGACGGCGCGTGCTGTAAACACCCCTTTTCTGCTGCTCCCATTTCCTCTGTTGGGTTAACTGATTATAAGCACATGCAAACACCACCACTTGTTCCTGTGACCTGCAGACACTCTCATGAACTGTGCCTGCCACACTGTTGGAAGTAGTAGTAGTAATAATAATAATAATAATAATAATAATAATAATAATAATTTATTATTTATACCCACCCATCTGGCTGGGTTTCCCCAGCCACTCTGGGCGGCTTCCAACAGAACACTAAAATACAATAACCTATTAAACATTAAAAGCTTCCCTAAGTAGGGCTGCCTTCAGATGGCTTCTAAAAGTCTGGTAGTTTTTCTCTTTGACATCTGGTGGGAGGGCATTCCACAGGGCGGGTGCCACCACCGAGAAGGCCCTCTGCCTGGCTCCCTGTAATTTGGCTTCTCGCAGTGAGGGAACCGCCAGAAGGCCCTCGGAGCTGGACCTCAGTGTCCAGGCAGAATGATGGGGGTGGAGACGCTCCTTCAGGTATACTGGGCCAAGGCCATTTAGGGCTTTAAAGGTCAACACCAACACCTTGAATTGTGCTCGGAAACGTAGTATCTCTGGCCCAGGCTGCCCCTACTCACAAGAAGTCTCTGGACCAGATGCAGCCAAGCATGGGGTCCTCAAGACACTGTTGGCCTCCAAATCCCAGCTAGAATGGCCAACGGTTGAGGATGATGGGACTGGGAATCCCAACAGCATCGGAAGACCCAACACCGACGGCGCGTGCTGTAAACACCCCTTTTCTGCTGCTCCCGTTTTCTCAGTTGTTGGGTTACCTTTGCCCATGCAAAGACCACCACTTGTTCCTGTGACCTGCAGACACTCTCATGAACTGTGCCTGCCACACGGCTGCATGGGGCTTCTGCAACCGCAAGGCACAAAGGCAGAAATTTGTTTCTGAGAAGCCAGGAAGCTGCAGCGCCGTTCCCAAACAAACACAAGCTTCTAGTCCTGAAGATTGCAGCACTGGATTTCGAAAGGTGCGGGCAACGTCCGGCCACTCTCCAAACAAAAGGATAAGCAGAATTTCTGACAGGTCAGGACAGATGAAACCCACAACAGCTTTTTGCTTCCATTAGCTGCGGAAAGATCACAGCACCCAAGGCGCCTTTCTCTATTTTGGGTTTCCAGCACCATCTGATGGCAATAATGCGAATAGCGGGTCAATAGAAGATGGAAGCAAGTTCCAGAAGATTTGACTAAGCCCCAAAGGAACACACACACACACACACACACACACACACACACACACGTTGGACTCTGACATCGCTTGGCAGGGAAGACGAGGCCGCAATGCTCCGTTCAGTTTGGGCAGTGATCCAAGTGAGGGGTTTTGCTCTGTATTTTCAGCACCTTGAGGGAGAGGATTTGGCATGAAGAATCAGGTCGGCTCCTGAATCAGGTATGCTCCTGTGCCCATGTGCAACAGGGCAGCTAAAATGTGTACAATTGCCAGCTTGAAGAGCTCGCCCCACCCACTCCAAGCATAGCATTAATAATACGGTAATATACTAATAATAATAATATTTTTTTATTTATACCCCGCCCTCCCCAGCCAAGACCGGGCTCAGGGCGGCTAACAACCAATAATAAAAACAAGTTGATTAAAATACAATTTAAAAGATTAAGATACAACATTAAAACAATTAGGGAGCAATCTCATCATAGGAGGAGAAAGGAAAAAGAAAAAGGGGGAGGGAATCAAACTGATTCTGAGCCAAAGGCCAGGTGGAACAACTCTGTCTTACAGGCCCTGTGGAAAGAGATCAGATCCCGCAGGGCCCTGGTCTCATGAGGCAGAGCGTTCCACCAGGCCGGGGCCAGTGTTGAGAAGGCCCTGGCTCTGGTTGAGGCTAATCTGACTTCATTAGGGCCCAGGACCTCTAGGGTGTTGCTATATATGGACCTTAAGGTCCTCCGTGGGGCATACCAGGAGAGGCGATCCCGTAGGTACAAGGGTCCTAGGCCGTGAAGGGCTTTAAAAGTCAAAACCAGCACCTTAAACCTGACCCTGTACTCCACCGGGAGCCAGTGCAGCTGGAAAAGCACTGGGTGAATATGCTCCCATGGCAGAGACCCCGTGAGGAGCCTCACTGCAGCATTCTGCACCCGCTGGAGTTTCTGGGACAGCTTCAAGGGCAGCCCCGCGTAGAGCGAATTACAGTAGTCAAGCCTATTAAGAACCAGCTATGCCCCCGATTTATTTACTTCCGCTATTTATGGTGGTGATCAGGGATGAGGAACCATTTTTGTCTACGCAGGCCAGATCTTCATCAGCATTTAGCATCATGGGCCAGGTTTGACCACCTGCCAATCACCTGACATCACCCGGACACTTTGATTTGGCGCTTTGAAGTCCCAAAGTTGGGCCTGCAAAGCGCCATGTGCTGCTGATCCATCAGGCTTCGGTTCCACCGGCCATCAGCTTCCCCTTGCCACTTCTCTGCTGGAAACATGCTGGATGCACGTATTAAGGATCCCAATTATGTGCTGGAAGCCCCAACTCTACCTGCCCTGTCACATATGACATGTGATGGCCTAGGAATCTGATTCAGAGGCTGAACCTGAGGAATCCCAGCCTGCACAGGAATCCCCGCCTCCAGGGTCGGCTGAGCCGGGGCAGGGGCTTGAACCTGAAAGGCCCTCACCTGTGCTGGATCCTTAGGAGCAGACACCAGCTGAATCTGCTCTGGCTCCGGAGGTGATGGAGGACCCATTGCCTGCAGGTGCTCCTCTCCCAGCCCTGTCAGGGAAGGTGAGGTTGCCTCTGGGTCCAGTAACCCTCCAGCCTCTCCGGAGCTGCAGAGGCTCAGGGCAGAGAGGCGGAGGGAACTAAGTTCCCGCAGGAGGAGTGCTCGCCTCCAGGCCAGGAGAGTCGAGTCACCTGTGGACCAGGGCCGCCCTGTGCCTCAGAGGCCAGCCCGCCCAGTCCCAGGTTGCGGGAGCAACATCGTTGGTTACCTGTCCCTGCCTCCTGTCCTGCTTTCTGCCAGTTCCTGACCATGCCCGACTCCCTGCCTTGGACCCCGCTTCAGCCTCGGACCGGACACGGACCACGCCACATGGTAACGCCCCCCCCTCCCGGGACCAGCACATGACATCAGGTGTGGAGTGGCAGGTGGAGAAAAACTGCCTTGCAGGCTGAGTTCAGCCAGCAGCCCAGAGATTCCCCGCCTCTGCTCTAGAAGTTGTCAGCCCTTGCACCAAACCCAAGCTGCTGCTTTCTAACCTTTATTCTGATCTCAAAGGCAGAAGAAGGGTGTTGTGGACAGCAGCTGGGGCAATGAGACTTGAAAGCAAGGAATCTGGGAGGACGGCATGGGGGAACCTGGCTTTAAATAAGAATCACAAAACTTGTAGAGTTGGAAGGGACCACACGATGTCATCCAGTCCAACCCCCTGTGCTGCAGAAATCTTTTGCCCAACACAGGGTTCGAACCCATGACCGTGAAATTAAGAAACTCATGCTCTACCAACTGAGCTATTGCCCCTTTCCAGGAAGTTAAGTGGCTGACCATTGAAAAGGGAAACATCAAAGTCCTGCAACTGAATTTAACCCCTCCTTTGTCTCTATCCACCTTCTCTCCAGATATTTGACACCTTTAGCAAACAGCCCAGTCCAGGAACGCGCCAAGTCCTTCAGATCTTTCCATGGGGGCAGTGCTTTCGCTGCTCCCCTTTCAGCCCCCAGAGACTGAGGTGGAGGCTGGATCAACACAAGAGGCAGATGTTGGACAGAATCATTTATTGGCCACGGTCTTTTTTACAACGGTCTTTGTTAAAATTAAATACGCAACAGGAAACGGGAGAGCTGCCGGAAGAGGCCTCCCTCACTGTGAAGAAGCCATGATGCTGGAGACACCTGAAAGGGAAGCAGAAGGAGGGAGACTTAAAAGGCGGAGCTGCCTTTGAGCAAGTCGGACCAGCGACCCATCAAGGCTAGGACTGTCCAACCAGCAATGGCTTCACTGAGGATTAAAGTTGGGGTTTTCTTAATGCAAAGCAATGATCTGCAACAGAGTTCTCCCTTCTACAGCAGGGGGGACAGTACTCACACTGATTTGTCAACCACAGGCATATGCATGCCCCCCCAAAAACCCCAGGAATATTGTAAAGAAGAAGGTTCACACCCTTAAGTGGGATACTTGCATAGGCTGTACAGACACTGTAATTCTGCACAAAGACAGAAATTCAAGAGAATTTCATGTTTCCTTTAATATATACAGTGGTACCTCGGGTTACATACGCTTCAGGTTACACACTCCGCTAACCCAGAAATAGTGCTTCAGGTGAAGAACTTTGCTTCAGGATAAGAACAGAAATTGGGCTCCGGCGGCGCGGCGGCAGCAGGAGGCTCCCATTAGCTAAAGTGGTGCTTCAGGTTAAGAACAGTTTCAGGTTAAGAACGGACCTCCGGAACAAATTAAGTACTTAACCCGAGGTACCACTGTACACCGTATTTTTCGCTCTATAAGACGCACCTTTTCCCTCCTAAAAAGTAAGGGGAAATGTGTGTGTGTGTGTGTGTGTCTTATGGAGCGAATGCAGGCTGCGCAGCTATCCCAGAAGCCAGAACAGCAAGAGGGATCGCTGCGTAGCGCTCCCTCTCACTGTTCTAGCTTCTGGCTTAGCCGCCCGCAGCCTCTTCAGGGCAGCGGGAAGCCTTCATCCCGCTGCCCTGAAGAGGCTGTGCAGCTATCCCAGAATCCAGAACAGCTGGCTTTTGCGGGAGGCGGAGGAAGGGACAGAGCGTGCGGATCTGTCCCTTCCCCCACCTCCTGGAAAAGCCCCCAAGAGCCGTGCTCCCTTTAAAGAGCCACGCGGAGTGTGTGTGCGGCGCTCGGGGGCTTTTCCCCGAGGAGGGAGAAGGGCAACCCGTCAGTGATGGGCTTCTCCCTCCTCGGGGAAAAGCTTGCAAGCGCCGCACACACGCTCCACGTGGCTTGTGAAAGGGAGCGCTGAGCAGAGCCTGGGGTGCACACAGGCTCTGCTCAGCGCTCCCTTTAAATAATATTTTTTTTCTTGCATTCCCCCTCTAAAAACTAGGTGCGTCTTATGGTCAGGTGCGTCTTATGGAGCGAAAAATACGTTATATTCCCCCCCCCCCATAGCTATCAAGCAGGCATGGGTAAACTCTCTTTCTCTGGCCCTTAAGACACTGTCCAGCCACATCCCCCACTCGCCCTGTGCTGTGTCGTCCTCTGGTGATTTTTCATGGCTGGGTTGTGTCTTTGCATTGGGACAATAAGGTAGAGGTAAAGGGACCCCTGACCATTAGGTCCAGTCTTGGCCGACTCTGGGGTTGTGGCGCTCATCTCGCTTTATTGGCTGAGGGAGCTGGCCTACAGCTTCTGGGTCATGTGGCCAGCATGACTAAGCCGCTTCTGTCGAACCAGAGCAGCACACAGAAATGCCATTTATCTTCCCGCTGGAGCGGTACCTATTTATCTACTTGCACTTTGACGTGCTTTCGAACTGCTAGGTTGGCAGGAGCTGGGACCGAGCAATGGGAGCTCACCCTGTCGCGGGGATTCAAACTGCCGAACTTCTGATTGGCAAGTCCTAGGCTCTGTGGTTTAACCCACAGCGCCACCCACTCTTGGAGTCTCTGACAAAACAGACTTCAGAGAATACACAAAAATTAACAGAAATATCAGTAAGATTAAACCAGAATACAGAATCCATAAATAAATTGGTGGAGGAAAACGCTACCACGCGCCAAATAGCTGAAGATGCTAAAGCTACTGCTGGAGAGACACAGGAGAAATTAGAGCCGATTGCTAAGAAGGTTTATGAGCATGATGCGACTTTGGCCTTGTGGGAGTTACAGAGAAAAGAGAGAAACTTGAAATTAAGACTGATTCCGGAGAATGAAAGAGACAATCTTGTGGAATATCTGACACGGGAGTTTGTGGATTGTTGGGACCTTGAGGAAGACGAATTTAAAATCACGACAGCTTTCAGATTGGGTAAAAAACAAGACAGAAAGACCCCGAGAGATTGCTTAATCACACTCAGATCCAAGGAGGAAAGAGACAAAATATTAGGACTACACTTTGAAAAGGCCTTGCAAATTGGAAATTCAGCTGTACAGATCTTTAAAGACATCCCAAAATACATTTTGGATTTAAGAAACTTCTACAAGGATTTGGCTCTTCTGCTAAAGAAAAATTCCATTCGCTTTAGGTGGGAGTTCCCACAAGGACTGTCATTTGACTACAAGGCAAAGAAGGTGAAAATAAAGACAATTCAAGACAAGGACAAATTTCTGGCAAGAAATCAGGAGGACCTGCAGAAGGGGACTGTGGACGCACTTGCAGAACAGAGGAGAGCATTGGAGATTTTGAATCTTTCGATCGGACAAAAACCACTACCATCAGAAGAAGAGCAACAACTTGGAGCTGTTGGAGGAGTTTAGAAAAACAATAAGATGGCTCTGCAATTCCTTAGCTGGAATTGTAATGGGCTCAATGGGCCCTTGAAGAGAAGACAAGTATTTCATATATTGAACAGAGAACAATTGGACCTGATATGTCTACAAGAAACTCACATAACCAGAGCTCACAGGAGACTACTCATAAATAAAAGGCTAGGACAAGAATTTATTTCATCAGACAAAGTTAAGAAAAGAGGAGTGGTAATATATGTGAAAGAGAAATGGGCCCCAAAAATGATATTCAAGGACGAACAAGGGAGATACCTGGCAGTGGAGATACAAATACAAGGAGAAAAAATTTTAGTGGTTGGAATTTATGCACCGAATGAAGGCAAATCTGACTTCTTTAAGAGACTTCATGAAACCCTGACTGACTATTTGGATTACAATATGATAATTATGGGAGACATGAATGGCGTGGTCTCCACTAATATGGACAAGGCACAAAGACTAACAGTTAGCAAGGAAGGGAGACTCCCTAAGACTTTTTTTGAAATGACAGAAAATATGGGCTTGATAGACATATGGAGAACAAGGAACCCTCTGGAGAGAGAGGGAACTTTCTTCTCCCAAGCAATGATGACCTGGACCAGAATCGATCAAATTTGGATTACTAGTGGGATGGCCCCAAAGATTAAGAAAGTGGAAATCTGCCCAAAAACTTGCTCCGACCATAACGCCGTGAAGATGGAGATGAAACTCACAATGACTGGTCAATTTAGATGGAGAATGAATGACACCCTCTTTCGAGATAAGGAGATTCTCACGAAGGCCCAAAAGAACCTAAAAGACTACTTTGAAATAAATCTGAGGACCGACGTGGAGAAAAGAGTGGTCTGGGATGCAAGTAAGGCGGTGATGAGAGGATTTTTGATTCAACAAAATTCAATAAAGAGGAAAAAACAAAATGAGAAAAAAGAAAAGATTTTGGAAATGATAAAGGAAGGAGAGAGAAAATTAAGAACAAAACCAAAGTCCCAGGACATCTTAAGAGAGATTAAGTTGTATCAAACACAATATATGGAATTGATGAACCAAGAGATTGAATGGAAGATAAAGCAAATGAAGCAAAAGACTTTTGAATCAGCAAATAAATGTGGCAAACTTTTGGCATGGCAACTGAAGAAAAGGCAGAAATTAAATACAGTTACAAGCCTAGAGGTGGATGGGAAAAATATCTCTAAACCCAATGAAATTAGAAACTGCTTTTTAAGCTACTTCAAAAAACTCTACACTCAAGGCCCGCAAAATGAAGAAGATATAGACAAATTCCTTGGAAAATATGGATTACAAAATATCTCTCACCAAAGTAAGATGGATTTGAACCAGAGAATTTCAGAACAAGAGATAGAGGCTGCCATTCAGAATATGCAATTGGGCAAATCTCCAGGACCAGATGGACTGACTTCCGGATACTACAAATCGCTGAAGGAATGGCTGACTCAACCATTAAGAGAAGTTTGTAACGAGATCCTTGAGGGAAAAAGGGCACCTGAATCGTGGAAAGAAGCATATATTTCACTCATACCAAAGTCAGAGACTGAAAAGACCCAACTTAAGAACTACCGCCCAATATCATTGCTCAATGTGGATTACAAAATTTTTGCAGACATTTTGGCAAAAAGATTTAAAAGAGTGTTGATGGAGAAGATTCATAAGGACCAAGCAGGCTTTCTCCCTAAAAGACACCTGGCAGATAATGTAAGGAATGTAATAGACATTTTGGAAAAGCTAGAGGTGAATATAAACACTAAAGTAGTATTGATCTTTGTGGATGCGGAGAAAGCCTTTGACAATATTTCTTGGAGTTTTATGAGGAAGAATCTTCATGGGATGGGGGTAGGCCAGGGTTTTGAAAATGGTATGGCTGCAATATATTCCGAACAAAAAGCTAAACTGATTGTAAATAATGTTGTGACTGAGGAACTTAAGATAGAAAAAGGAACACGACAGGGGTGCCCGATCTCCCCATTACTTTTTATCTCAGTTCTGGAGGTGTTGCTGAATATGATAAGAAATGACCAGCAGGTCAAAGGAGTGCAGGTCGGAGCTAAACATTATAAGTTAAGAGCGTTTGCAGATGACTTAGTATTGACTTTGCAAGAGCCAAACACTAGTACGAAAAAGGTTTTAGAAATAATACAACAGTTTGGCCAGGTAGCTGGATTTAAGCTGAATAAGCAAAAAACTAAAGTTTTAGGGAAAAACCTAACAGACATGGAAAAGGAGAAATTTCAAGAGGAGACAGGTTTGACAGTAGTCAAGAAGGTGAAATACCTAGGGGTTTACTTAACATCTAAAAATCTGAATTTGTACAAGGACAACTATGAAAAATGTTGGTCAGAAATTAAAAAAGATCTAGAAATATGGTCAAATTTGAAATTGTCAATGTTAGGCCGAATTGCAGTGATCAAAATGAATGTATTGCCTAGAATGTTGTTTTTGTTTCAGACCTTGCAGATTCTTGACAAGATGGAATGTTTCAAGAGGTGGCAGAAAGATATTTCGAAATTTGTCTGGCAGGGCAAAAAGCCCAGAATTAAATTTAAGATATTGACAGATGCTAAAGAAAGAGGGGGGTTTGCCCTGCCGGACTTAAAATTGTACTATGAGGCAGCAGCTTTTTGCTGGCTGAAGGAATGGATGCTCCTCGAGAACACAGACATTTTGGATCTGGAAGGTTTTAACAATGTTTTTGGTTGGCATGCATATTTATGGTATGACAAAATTAAGCAGCATAGTGCCTTTAAAAATCACATTGTTAGAAAAGCATTGTTTAATGTATGGATGAGATATAAAGATCTGTTGGAAAACAAAACCCCTAGATGGGTGTCACCAGTCGAGGCTAAAGCAGTAAAGAAACTCAATATGGAGGTCGGATGGCTGAAGTATTGGGAAATTTTGGAACAGGATGGAGATAAGTGGAAATTACAAAGCTATGACAAATTGAAACATAAAGTACAAAACTGGCTTCAATATTATCAAATAATGGAGCTTTTCAAACAGGACAGGAAAATTGGCTTTCAGGTGGAAAAATCAAAACTAGAGATTGAACTGCTAGAACCCAACACTAAGAATTTATCAAGAATGTATAACTTGTTGCTGAAATGGAATACACAGGATGAAATGGTGAAATCAGCTATGATTAAATGGGCACAAGATATTGGTCATGACATTATGCTCGCTAACTGGGAACAGTTATGGACCACCGGTGTTAAGTTTACGGCATGTAATGCCTTAAGAGAAAACATAATGAAAATGATTTACAGGTGGTACATGACCCCAGTCAAGCTGGCAAAAATTTATCATCTGCCCGATAACAAATGTTGGAAGTGTAAAGAGACTGAAGGTACCTTCTACCACCTTTGGTGGACATGCCCGAAGATTAAGGCCTTCTGGGAAATGATCTATAATGAAATCAAAAAAGTACTTAAATGTACCTTTTCTAAAAAACCAGAGGCCTTCCTCTTGGGCATTGTCGGCCAATTGGTGGCAAAGAGGGATAGAACTTTCTTCATGTACGCTTCAACAGCAGCAAGAATACTCATCGCAAAGTATTGGAAGACACAAGATCTACCCACTCTGGAAGAATGGCAGATGAAAGTGATGGAGTATATGACATTGGCCGAGATGACAGGCAGAATCCGTGACCAACGAAAAGAGACGGTGGAAGAAGAATGGACAAAATTTAAAAGTTATCTTAAGGACTACTATAAACTTAATGAATGTTAAAATGTTGTGGTTCCCAGAAACAAAGGGGTACAGGATATAAGGTTAGAATTATAAAAGAGGATTAAGATGATAGAGAATGGAAAGTAACAATGGGGAGTTGCTAGTTGAATTATGGACATTGGGATGCAGAGAGGGGGGGGTATGGGGAAGTCCAAGAAAAGAGGTTTATGAAAATATGTTTGAAACTATACGTGTATGTTTGTCACCTTTAGTGTTTGTTTGTTTCTTTTAAAAATTTTGTAAAACCAATAAAAAATTTAAAAAAAAATAATATTTATCTACTTGCACTTTGACGTGCTTTCGAACTGCTAGGTTGGCAGGAGCTGGGACCGAGCAATGGGAGCTCACCCTGTCGCGGGGATTCAAACTGCCGAACTTCTGATTGGCAAGTCCTAGGCTCTGTGGTTTAACCCACAGCGCCACCCACTCTTGCTTATCCAGACAAGAGGATGGAGAGTGTGTGAGTGGACACACCTTCTACTCATATGTAGTCCCTGGGAGATGACCCACCTCTGCTATAAACATGTGCCTGAATATGGGGGGCAATGCCAGCAGTGATTGGGAGCAGGATCTTTCATGCCTTAAGTCATTAGTAAGATGAGTAGGCGAACCTGTTCAGTTTATCGACAGGCCACTGAACTTAGCTTTGCTTCATGCTAGCAAATCGCAGAGAGCTCACCAGCCCTGCTTGCAACACAGCCCCCGTCTAGCTTAGGAGATGCTTCAAGAAAGAGGAGGAAAAGAACTGCACTGGTCAGAGAAGCTGAGAAGATGCTCACTGTCAAAGTCTATCTTCTCCACAATGTTCTTGGGCTTGATGCTCTCCTCCTGGTTGCAGATGAAGATGGTCCCAGGCTCCGTCTCTGTCCAGCCGTATTTGCTCATCCAAGACTTCAGCTGGTTGTCTGCAATAAACAAGAGAAGCGTCAAGGGGCTGGGTAGAGGATGGACATGATATAAAATAAGTTTCATCCTGCACCTCAAACAAATCCCAGTGGGGGAGCAGACACGACTGTTAACACTATATGCTAAAAGCAGCAGAATTCTAAATAACAGCCCAGAACCATGGAGGAGAGAAAACAGATTAAATTAAAAAGCCGGGCCGGGGGGGGGGGGAAATGCCACTGCAGGTGCCATCATCAGGAAACCCCACTCCCAACCTTAAGGCGATATCACATAGCAAGATCAAAAACAGCTTCCAAGGTTTCACTTGGCCTCAGTTGATGCAAAAGGGACAGAATCCTACCTCTCCACTGAAGAACATACACAGAAGGTCAGATCTGTAGGTGCAGACCACCCCCCGATTCAATCTAGCTTGTTAAGAAAATTCCCAAACCCAGATCCACGGGCGACTTGGGGTCATTTCTCTAAGGTAGTCTATTTTAAAGTTTTTATGTGTTTATATGCCTATCGCACTTTTAAACTTAAAAAATCATTGTTGTATATTGTTTTAAATGTTTGTTTTGCTATTGGGATCGTAGTTCCATTTGTGTTTCTCAAGCTGGTCTCTGAGCGTAATAAATTTCATCTGTACGCAGAAGGCTTCCCAGCAAGCCATTTCTTTACTTACATCCACCCCAAAAGCCAATGTTCCCTCTCTGCCACGTATAAAAATATTGCACTAGTTCCTGGCTTTAAAAAGAGGTAAATGTATAGGAGGAAGATTTCTAAAGGAACTGAATTATTTTTCCTGGCTCATCTTGGACCACAAGAAACTCTTCACGGACAGGGATGGTCAGAGGACCGCTACTGATGCAACGAAACTACCACTAAACACAGAGGCCAGTTCCCAAACTCAATAAAGCAGAGCCAGTTCATGGCTCAAATCAAGGCCACGTATCTACAACATCTGCTAGTCATAAAAATAAAAAGGGATAGCAAGACCCTGGGCATCTTCACACATCCCTGCAAATCATGTCTTGCTGCACAAAAGCAAATCCTGTCTGCTTTGCTCCTCCCGGCTAGTGTACAGCTAGAATAAACCATGTACCCTGGCTCACCTTTACACCCAAAACAAGGGCCATTGTTGGTCTGGCAAGCTAATCATCACTGTAGTTTGTTTGGAGTGCAAAGTGGAGAGCCTATATCCCTGGTATGCAACGGTATACCAGGGATCACAATACATTTCCTCTGTTAGAAAATCAAGCCTCTTATCCGGAGAAACTGGCCACTCTCCAGGCACCCGGCTTGATCTCCTGGTGACCTCCCCGTCCGCATTCCCGAGCAGGATACAGGCGAGGTCGCGATCAGCGATCCTCCTCAAGTGTGAGAAGAACACACCACTCTTCCCTGCCTGCCCAGGCAGGGGAAAGAGATAGACAGAAATGTATTTACATGCCTTTATTTCTGTCTTTGCAGCATTACAGAAAAACACGTCTGCTCTCTTCAAACTCCAACAGCAGAGAGACACAAACCCCACCTCCTGTACTTCCTGTACAGCTCATGTTACACTCTGAGCTAAAATCCGGTGCTGCGCACTGAGAAATGACTGCCCCTCTGTTCCCACAGCAGTCCCAACATTCCCATCATGTTTACATTCCAAGCTAGCAGCTGCTCGCGGCCGCATTGCTTCTATATCGTAACTACTGCAATGCGCTCTACGTGGGGCTACCTTTGAAGGTGACTCGTAAACTGCAATTAATCCAGAATGCAGCAGCTAGAGTGGTGACTGGGAGCAGCCGCCGAGACCATATAACACCGGTCCTGAAAGATCTTCATTGGCTCCCAGTACGTTTCTGAGCACAATTCAAAGTGTTGGTGCTGGCCTTCAAAGCCCTAAATGGCCTCGGCCCAGTATACCTGAAGGAGTGTCTCCACCCCCATCGTTCTGCCCGGACACTGAGGTCCAGCACCGAGGGCCTTCTGGCGGTCCACTCACTGCGAGAAGTGAGGTTGCAGGGAACCAGGCAGGGGGCCTTCTTGGTAGTGGCATCCGCCCTGTGGAACACCCTCCCATCAGATGTCAAGGCAATAAACAACTGTTTTACTTTTAAAAGACAACTGAAGGCGGCCCTGTTTAGGGAAGCTTTTAATGTCTGATGCTGTATTGCTTTTAATATTCAGTTGGAAGCCGCCCAGAGTGGCTGGGGAAATCCAGCCAGATGGGTGGAGTATTATTATTATTATTATTAATAATAATAATAATAATAAAGTGAGGAAGAGCGAAGAACACGCAAGTCACTTGTACATGGCAAACCCTGGTTGATGGCTCACTGTGATATGTGTGCATGGCTGATGTTATATGTTCCTGAGCTTCTGATACACACCCTAATAGTTACTCACCTGTGCAGGATACACACCCTAATAGTTACTCACCTGTGAGGTCGCCCAGCATCTTGGCCAGAAGCCAGCGGTCAATGTGCTGGTATGTGATCCCCACCACATGACAGATAACTGCAGAGAGACACGACAAGAGGCTTAGAATTGTGGTTCAACATGGGTTCTGAATGAACACAGGTTGCCGTTCCTCACTTAAGGGAAACCATGGTGAATGCTAGCCAAGGTTTCCTTTAACCAAGGAACTAAATATCAAGCTCTATCCCTGTGCTTTAAGTTAGGGGGAAACTTGCTCTGGGAAGGGGCTGTGGAAGGACAGAAAGGACAGTGGTCCTTCGGGTTAAATACGCTTCAGGTTACAGACGCTTCAGGTTACAGACTCCGCTAACCCAGAAATAGTACCTCGGGTTAAGAACTTTGCTTCAGGATGAGGACAGAAATCGTGCAGCAGCAGCGGGAGGCCCCATTAGCTAAAGTGGTACCTCGGGTTAAGAACAGTTTCAGGTTAAGAACGGACCTCCGGAACGAATTAAGTTCTTAACCCGAGGTGCCACTGTACCATTGGTAAAACCGTAGCCTTGTAATGACCACTCCTCTTAAGGAGGCTGAGGAGAGAACATAAACACACATGGAGCTCAGAAAAGAGTGCTCAGCTCCTCAGGGAAAGGGAAGAGTGAGTAAGATGGTAGACAAAGCAAGCACACTTCTTCCTTTAATCAATCTGGCATCATTTGGGAGGCTTGACAACCATATGTCAGGAGTGCTCTGATGGTGTTTCCTGCTTGGCAGGGGGTTGGACTCGATGGCCCTTGTGGTCTCTTCAAACTCTATGAGTCTACGATTTATTTGAAGTACAGATTTTCCGCACAACCAACAACTTTTCGGTTTAACCAAAAGGAGTTTCGTATCGTTAAGGGCTGTATTCAGTGCTGCAATGGGAGAACCCTGCTGGCATAACAGGCCTTCCTTTTCCACTCTTCCCTTCCCCCAGAATCTGCTCTGGGGGGACCCCCAACTCCAATTTTGAGGATGTGCAGGAGGCAGAGGTGCAACATTGAAGACAGTCCTAAAAGAAATATAGTAGACTGGATTTTAGCGTCTGAAGGGGCAAGGAAGAAGAGCGCAGGAGCAGAGAGAAGCAGACTTACATTTCCGAACAGAGTCCTCAAAGCCAGTGATCCCATCCAGGAGTTCCATGTTCTCATCTAAGGCTTGCTAGGAAGGAAACACACAAAAATGTCGCTTTGAATCAAAGCAGCTGACATCCCACCCTGATATTAGCAAGGAGAAGCTAAACTTGCTTTTGAATTTTAACGAAGCTACCGTATTTTTCGCTCTATAACACGCACCTGACCATAACACGCACATAGTTTTTAGAGGAGGAAAACAAGAAAGAAATATTCTAAATGAAACAGTGGATGTATGATTTTTGTGGTTCATGCTGTGGCCACAGACATGTGATCTGACGGTGAGTTTGGGGTAGCCCAATGCAAAAATCCTGAGGATCCATGTGGATCCATGCTTTGTAACCACGTTTTTGCGCCATTGCGGCCCCATGAAACAGTGGGTGTGTGTGTTTTTTGGTGCAGGCTGTAGCCATGGATATGCTATGTGATCTGATGGTGAATTTGGGGTGACCCAGTGCAAAAATCCTGAGGATCCATGTGGATTCGTGCTTTGTAACCACGTTTTAAGTGGGGAGGGAAGGAAAAGCACTCAAGGGACAAGGAGCACGCGTGGGGGGGGGGGGTGGAGAAGGATGCTGCTAATAATGCAGGAGAGGCTCCTCTCCGGCTTTGCTCCTTTAGAACAAGCAGGCTCTGCGTCTCTCCCTCCTCCCTGGCAAGGAAACCGTGTTAGTAACCACTCTGAGACAAATCAAGAAAAATTGCGACCAACACTCTCCCCCAAGAAGCGCAGTGAGGTCAAAACACACACACACGCAGAGAGAGAACTGGCCCTAAAGTCGCAGGGGCGCTGGGAGAGTGAATGGGAAGCAGGAGGAGGAGAAGGAGCACACACACACACACACACACACACACACACACACACGACACACAGAGTGTCAATCCTAAAGTTGCAGGGAGAGTGAACGGGAAGCAGGAGGAGGAGAAGGAGCCCTCACACACACATACACACATGACACACATAGTGTCAATCCTAAAGTCGCAGGGAGAGTGAAGGAGCCCTGACACACACACAGACACGCAGAGTGTCAATCCTAAAGTCGCAGGGGCGCAGGGAGAGTGAACGGAAGCAAGAGAAGGAGCCCTCTCTCTCTCTCTCTCACACACACACACACACGCACACAGACACACAGAGTGTCAATTCTAAAGTCGGAGGGAGAGCGCAGGGGCGCAGGGAGAGTGAACGGGAAGCAGGAGGAGGAGAATGATAGCTCAAGCACACACACACACACACACACACACACACACAGCCCCTACAGTGGCTAATCCAAAATCGGACAGCAAAAAACTGCAGGCAGGGACAGAGAGCACGGGGTTGTTTCAAAGCAGCCAACCCCGCTCTGCGTCTCTCCCTCCTCCCGGCTAGGCTGGCTGAAAAGCTTCGCTGCTACCTAGCGAGCTCAGTGGGGAGGAGAGAGGGACATAGAGCACGGGGTTGTTTTAAAGCAGCCGACCCCGCTCTGCTTCTCTCCCTCCTCCCCGGCTCCGCTTACACCCGCTTTTGAGCCACGGACTGCTCACGACTGCAGCAGATTCCCCCGCCATCTGTAGGCATTCGCTCCATAACACGCACAGACATTTCCCCTTACTTTCTAGGAGGAAAAATCTGCATGTTATGGTGCGAAATTTACGGTAAAAAATACACCCAAACATCACAAAAGTACATTTAAAGAGCTGCGAAGAAGAAGAAAAGGAATTGTAGAACATCAGAAATAAAAATTGTAAGGCAGCCACATCAGTACACTTATCAAATGCAGCACACTTTAAAAAAGCTCTGTGTATGCTCTGCAATACTAATGGATATGCTTGTGTTTCTTTTCTTTTTAATTTCAATTCCTATCTAAAAGATCTCACAGCTGTTTACATAATAATAATAATAATAATAATAATAATAATAATAATAATAATAATTTATTTATTTATTTATTTATACCCCACCCATCTGGCTGGGTTTCCCCAGCCACTCTGGGAGGCTTTCAACAAAGTATTAAAATACAGTAGTCTGTTAAACATTAAAAGTGATAAGTTAAAGAAAAACCACTTCAAATGACTTGTGCAACAAATACACAAACAATATCTATATCCATAAATTTTATATAAACAAAATAAAATCAAAGAGGCGGGATAATTGGTAATAGAATATTTCAAACAACACAACATGCACCCACTTATTCCTCCAATCTCACTCACCGTCCATTTCACACAATCATTATCACTACTCCTTAGGCGCAAGCACTACCTTGATCAGCCACTCATAAATAAACCACTCAAATTCACCTGTATTACAACCCATATGCAAAGGGTCACTGCCAAGTGTACACAGATGCCTGAGCCCCACTGGACTATCTAGTACTCCTCTTCCATCTCTCACCGGACACAGGGGCCCAGATCTATACCAGGGAAGGCTCTTGCCCTGGAGAGTATCTAACCCCTTTCCATCCACTCACTCCAAACGACAGAATAATAGCTTAAAGTACTGTATTTTTCGCTCTATAGGACGCACTTTTTCCCCTCCAGAAATTAAGGGGAAATGTGTGTGTGTCCTATGGAGCGAATGCAGGCTCCTTGGCTTCAATAGCAACGCGAAGCCTCCGAAGCGCAGAGGGAGTGCTCCAGAGGCTTCGTATTCCTTTCACTGAAGCCTGGAGAGCGAGAGGGGTCGGTGCGCACCGACTCCTATCGCTCACCAGGCTTCAGAGATAGCCACCTGAAGCCTTTGGAGCACAGTGGGACCTCGTGCTATGCTCCAAAGGCTTCGGGTTCCTTTTGCTGAAGCCGGGAGAGCAAGACTCTCCTGGCTTCAGCAGAGAGGGAGAGCTGCGCAGCGCCCCTTCAGCCAAGCGGGAGGAGAAATGGAAGGGGCTCCGTTTCTCCTGCCGCTTCGCTGAAGGGGCGCTGAACAGAGGGGGAGAATTATTTTTTTCCTGTTCTCCCCCTCCTATGGTCCGGTGCGTCCTATAGAGCGAAAAATACGGTACATGCTACACAGCCACAACATCCGTTAAAGAATCAACCAACTCTGGTAGCTGACACAAACGCCAGCCTCGCCCTCAAGGTGACCCTGAAGATCACCACACACTCAAGGTGTTTTGCTGCTGTTGGCATGTCATTGTTCTGACTGTTTTTGAAACAGGCAAAAGAAAAGCGAAGACAAGACAAGTTTCAACCTGGCAACCATCTCTTGGGCTCGTATGTCATTCAAAAGCAAAAACAAAACAAAAAAAATATTATTATTTTTTGCAAATCACAAAGGATTGTTGAGTAAGAGATGAGCTTGGCTTACCCAGAAAGCCTGGAAGTGGCAGGTCTCCAGCAGCTCGCCCAGGTATAAGATCTGACGGATGGGTCTCTCCTCTTGCTGGGAGAAATGGCATTAAGGCGGCAAATGGCACAGGGGGCAAGGGGTGAGGTTTCTTGCCCCAAATCTTAGGGATGGGGCAGGCTACGAGATATTAACAGCCCACTGTATAGTCAGAACAGAGGTCTTTCCGCAGCTACAGGAAAGACACTGTTACCCATTAATGGAAGCAGAACAGCATCCTTTCTTAAATACTGCTGCAGGGTCATTGCATGGATGGTAATTCCACAGATGCTGTTCACCCCTCCCACTCATTCTGTGTTGGAACTCCTATTTGGGGACTTCCCTGGCTTTTTCTGGTCCATGTAGGACCAGACTTGGATAGTTAGCCTTGGTGAAGGCTTGACGTTTTCATCCCCCCAAAAAGTTTTTGATTTGAGTTTCCACTGAAATGAGGCTGCATTTTAATGTTTTTATGTTGTATTTTAATCTTGTTTTTTAAGATGTATTTCAATCAATTGTTTTTATATTTGGTGTTAGCCACCCTGAGTCCAGTCTTGGCGGGGGAGGGTGGGGTATAAATAATAATAATAATAATAATAATAATAATTATTATTATTATTATTATTATTATTAGCACCAACTTTATTTCTTGCTGGAGAGAATCTAATAACAGTTTGCTTTTATATTTAAAAGGGAGAGCAGTTGCAGACTCTCTCCCCAGTAGTCTTTTTATCATAACACCTCCATTCTGCAAGTTATGCATTATACATCGTGCCAGTTGCTGGAAACTGCAAGAGGACTCTTGCGCTCCAGTCCTCCTTGAGGGTTTCCCACAGGCAACTGTAAGAACAGGATGCTGAACTAGATGGGCCACCAGCCTTATCCAGCAGGCTCCTATTTTGTTTTTGTGATACTTCCCTCTTACGGGGTCCTCACCGCGGGATCACATTCACCCGGTGCTATACCAGCTGCATTGGCTCCCGGTGGAGTACAGGATCAGGTTTAAAGTGCTGGTTTTAACCTTTAAAGCCCTATATGGCCTAAGACCCTCATACCTATGGGACCGCCTCTCCTGGTATGTCCCACGGAGGATCTTACGGTCTTCAAACAAAAACATCCTGAAGGTCTCAGGCCACAGAGAGGTTAGGCTGGCCTCAACCAGAGCCAGGGCTTTTTCGGCCGTGGCCCCGATCTGGTGGAACGCTCTGTCACAAGAGACTAGGGCCCTGCGGGACCTGACATCTTTCCACAGGGCCTGCAAGACTGAGCTGTTCCACCAGGCCTTTGGCCAGGGCACAGCCTGACCCCCTCCTTTGGCAATCCTCACAGGACTCTAGACCAATGGTTGCCATTAATCTGATTTGAATTGATTTTATAATGAAATGATTTTAGAATGTTGTATCGTTTTAATGTTGTTAGCCGCTCTGAGCCCGGCTTCGGCTGGGGAGGGATATAAATAATATTATTATTATTATTATTATTATTATTATTATTATTAAGTGCAGACATCAGGGAAACATCTCCCCCACCCCAATCCCTGGTCCTTCTTTCCATTTTTTCTCACTTAACGCTCATTCCCAAGGAACCTGAAAACTGGCTCACTACTCTGTGGCATCTTAGTTGCTGTTAATTTTTGGATTTTTAAAAACGAAATGGACCAGCATGGCTCTTGCAACTGACATATGCTGGGTGAGATGAAGTATCTTTTATGTCCTGACGATTTCAGTGGGAAAGAAACACAACTTTAGCTTAGCTGGCAGGGGCTGCAATGCACCTCGGGGCTACAGGTGGCACTGAGGTCCAAAAAACTGAAGGTTTATAGCCTTAGGATGGTAATATTTCACATTTTCTCATCAATTTTAGAACACCCATTGCACTTTCCACACATTCTCCCAGGAACGCAACAACTTTGTTAAGAAAAGAACAATAGTGTTGCCCCCATGTTGTAAGTGGAGGAGCAGGGCTTGCCTAAGGGCATCTGTGAGTTGGAAAGGAATGGAAGTTGAATCTGGGAACTCTTGGTTCATAGCTCAAGTCTTTGCTCCTGTGCAGCACTCCCTTCCCCTTGGATAAAGGATACATGAGCCTGGTCAATCATGCACTTGCAGAGTGTGAAATCTGTGTGGGGCAGGTTGGTCAGAGCTTTCAGGAGGATCTGGGCAGTGACTGTGGTTTGGAAGAAGGCAGGGTTAAACTGATACCTGGATATGAGATAAAAAGAAAGAATATATTGGGAACCCAGACAGAAAGGAGATCAGCATGTATGTATCGGTACTAGAAATTAATGGTCAAGACTGAATTAGGTCTACCCGGTGTGCCTAGGACCCTCGTACCTATGGGACCGCCTCTCCCGGTATACCCCACGGAGAGCCTCAAGGTCCATATATAACAACACCCTAGTGGTCCCAGGCCCTAAGGAAGTTAGATTGGCTTCAACCAGAGCCAGGGCCTTTTCAACACTGGCCCCGGCCTGGTGGAACGTTCTGCCTCATGAGACCAGGGCCCTGCGGGATCTGATTTCTTTCCGCAGGGCCTGTAAGACAGAGTTGTTCTGCCTGGCCTTTGGCTTGGAATTAATTTGATTCCCTCCCCCTCTTTCTTTTTCCTTTCTCCTCCTGTGAAGAGGCTGCATTTTAATGTTTCAATATTTTAATGTTGTATTTTAATCTTGTTTTTAGGTTGTATTCATTCAACTTGTTTTTATTATTGCTTGTTAGCCGCCCTGAGCCCGCCCTTGGCTGGGGAGGGCGGGGTATAAATAAAAATTAGTAGTAGTAGTAGTAGTAGTCATCGTCGAATGGAACCCTATAGAGCCAAATGTTTCACTGTCCTCCAAAAACTTGCACCAACCTTGAGAGGCACCTGCTTTACAAACCCATTTTACAGATTTAGCCCCAAGGCTCTTGACCAAATCAATGCCTACGTCAAGCTGGGCACTGACCCCCAAGCACACCTAGTTTGCCCTCACTTCTTGAAACTGTTTTCAATAGTGGACTCCCCCCCCCCCCCAAAAAAAAAGGGCAAGCAAGGAGCCACTCACAGTTTGAGCACAGCCAGGTTGGCCTCCAGGTCGTAGGCATTCTCCTTGGCTTGCGTCTCCACGTAGCGCTCTAGCGTGGCCAGATTCTCCGGGTTATACCTGAAACGCAGAACAGATTAGGGTGAGGACCGCCAGGCTAAGGCCGCATCCACACCGTACGTGGGCAGCACCGCGGCACTACATTTAGCACTCGTGGGTAACCCCCCCCAAACAATATTGGGAGCTGTGGTTTGTTCAGGGCGCTGAGAGTTGTTGGGGGACCTCCTCCCACCATTTCACGGAACTACAATTCCCATAGTGGTTTGACAGCCGATGCCTCCTTCACAGGAGAACTCTGGGCTCCCAACAACTTTCCTATATGGTGGTACCTCGGGTTACAGACGCTTCAGGTTACAGACTCCGCTAACCCAGAAATAGTAAGAACTTTGCTTCAGGATGAGAACAGAAATTGTGCTCTAGTGGGGCGGCCGCAGCGGGAGGCCCCATTAGCAGGTTAAGAATGGACATTCAGAATGTATTCAGTTCTTAACCAGAGGTACCACTGTATTGAAGTCTCCCAAGCTGGTTGTAATGAACGATTTAATTTCCTGGCCAAGGCCATCCTGTTGGGAGGACTTCCAGGCCTCCATGACAACCATGGGGTTACCTGCAAATGATCCTTTTCAGGGCACTACAGCAAAGCACCAAGGAGGGTAAATGACGAAGTACAGGACCTGATTGTTAAAGCCCCCACAGCCAGGCCCCCATGAAGAAACCAGAGATTGCGTTGTGTATTATTTTATATACGTTCATAGACACTGAAGAGTAGCCGTACATAGCAGAGTACTCCATTTATTCAGAATGGCATAACCACAGTCCTATGGAAAGTTTCCTGGAAGAACCCAATACAGTGGTACCTCGGGTTACAGACGCTTCAGGTTACAGATTCCGCTAACCCAGAAATAGTACCTCGCGTTAAGAACTTTGCTTCAGGATGAGAACAGACATTGTGCTCTGACGACGCGGCAGCAGCAGGAGGCCCCATTAGCTTCAGGTTAAGAACAGTTTCAGGTTAAGAACGGACCTCCAGAATGAATTACGGCAAGTTCTTAACCCGAGGTACCACTATAGTTTCAACACATTGCCTAGGTGTACATCTCAAGGCAAAGTTGCTCGGGGACAGTTTGGGTGACAAAAGCGGCTAGTAAAAGTCTGTATAGTTAAAGCTATGGTTTTCCCAGTGGTGATGTACGGAAGTGAGAGCTGGGCCATAAAGAAGGGTGATCGCTGGAGAATGGATGCTTTTGAATTCTGGTGCTGGAGGAGACTCTTGAGAGTCCCATGGACTGCAAGAAGATCAAACCAATCCATTCTGCAGGAAATCAGCCCTGAGTGCTCACTGGAAGGACAGATCCTGAAGCTGAGGCTCCAAGACTTTGGCCACCTCATGAGAAGAGAAGACTCCCTGGAAAAGACCCTGGTGTTGGGAAAGATGGAGGGCACAAGGAGAAGGGGACGACGGAGGACGAGATGGTGGGACAGTGTTCTCGAAGCTACCAGCATGAGTCTGACCAAACTGCGGGAGGCAGTGGAAGACAGGAGTGCCTGGCATGCTCTGGTCCAGGGGGTCACGAAGAGGCGGACACGACTAAACAACAACAACGGCGTATAAATGACGTAACGCAGGCGGGAAAGGCGGCGTGCCTCTGAGCACGTGCAGAGTGCCCCTCAAGGAAACAAGGGAAGCCCCCAACCCGCGCCGCTTGGTTTCTGAAGCCGCCCCCGGAGGAGGGTGGTGGTGGTTGCCTTGGTAACCGCGACCAGGTCCCTCCCACCGCACCCCCTGTCAATCACCCCCCCTCTCCGGGTCAGCACCTGTCGATGCCCTTCAGCAGCTTCCCCACGTTCGCCCGCATCTGCTCGAAGAGCGCCATGGCACGCGGAACCGGGAGCGGAGAAGGCGGCCGCGGCGGAAGAGGAAGGGAAAGGACCGCGGCCTCAGCACAGGAAACGGAAGGAGCAGGAACTGAAGGCACTTCCGGCCGGGCAGCCTCCGGCTTCCGCTTCCGCCGAGGCGCGCCGGAGGGAGCGCCGTAGGCTACAGGTGCGGGACGCGCATGCGTCGCGGAGAAAAGGGCCGAGGAGAGGCGGCCGACGTTCCCGGCCCCGCCCACTTCGGGGTTGAGCTTCGGCTCCTCCCCCTCCCTTCTCCCTCGGAAGATTCTATGCAGCTCTTTTGCGCGAGGACTAGAAACTTGTGCTTGGTTTTTGAAATCGGAACTTCTCTGGGGCGCAGATTTAAACTGCGCCGGACTTCCATTGCACCAAGCAGAGATCCTGCTGACTGGGACCAGCGCCTGAGCGACAATACGATACAATAATCTTTATTGTCATTGTCCCATACAGAACAACGAAATTGAAAAAAACTACACCAGACATTCAGAAACCAACAAGCCTGCTATCCCAGCCTGGTTGGCCCCCTAAAAACTCTTGGTAAAGGTAAAGGGGCCCCTGACCATTAGGTCCAGTCGTGGCCGACTCTGGGGTTGCGGCGCTAATCTAGCTTTACTGGCCGAGGGAGCTGGCGTACATCTTCCGGGTCATGTGGCCAGCATGACTAAGCCGCTTCTGGCGAACCAGAGCAGCGCACAGAAACGCCGTTTACCTTCCCACCGGAGCGGTACCTATTTATCTACTTGCACTTTGATGTGCTTTCGAACTGCTAGGTTGGCAGGAGCAGGGACCGAGCAACGGGAGCTCACCCTGTCGCGGGGATCTGAACCGCCGACCTTCTGATCGGCAAGTCCTAGGCTCAGTGGTTTAACCCGCGTCCCCCCAAAAAAACCTCTTGATACCCCATAATTAAATACAACATACTCACATAGAGACTACCTTACAGCCATCCATGCAGTTCAAGTGGCAGTGGGTTTACGTGGTGCATGACTCTGGTCACTCCTCCTAATCTCCTTTAGGATGCAGCTGGGCCATTTTTAGCTCCGCCCCCTGTAACTTTTTGTATGCGATACAGTTTGCTGAGCTATGGTTTCTTCAGGGAGGGAACCTTAACACCTGGTTCACTTTGCGCTATCTCCAGTGGAAAGGTTCAAGGAGTTGGGGGAGGGAAAAACAGGTCTCTGGCTGAGACCCTGAAGAGCCGGCGTCAGGCAACCGAGTGGCAAAATCAGAAGTGAAGTGATAGGCACAGCCAAGCCCCCTTCTAAAATTGCACAATTACACAATGCTTTGTAATTGTGGATGTATTGCAGCAATCGGTGCAAATCTCCAGCTGCTGCCTTTCTGCTAGATCTACTATGTTCTGTGCAAATACATAAGCCAATGATTCAGAGTGCTCCAATATCATTTTTGGGAGTGGTTCTCCCCCCACGCTTTTCGTTGTTAAAAAGTGTGGCACTTACTGTAACAATTTCATGGTGAGTACCGGAACCTACCGTATTTTTTGCTCTATAAGACTCACTTTTTCCCTCCTAAAAAGTAAGGGGAAATGTGTGTGCGTCTTACGGAGCGAATGCAGGCTGCGCAGCTATCCCAGAAGCCAGAAGAGCAAGAGGGATTGCTGCTTTCACTGCGCAGCGATCCCTCTTGCTGTTCTGGCTTCTGGGATTCAGAATTTTTTCTTCTTCTTGTTTTCCTCCTCCAAAACCTTTAAAGCCCTCAACGGCCTCGGCCCTGTACATATGAAGAAGCATCTCCACCCCCATCATTCTGCCCAGACTCTGAGGTCCAGCTCCGAGGGCCTTCTGGCGGTTCCCTCCCTGCGAGAAGCCAAGCCACAGGGAACCAGGCAGAGGGCCTTCTCGGTAGTGGCACCCACCCTGTGGAACGCCCTCGCATCAGATGCCAAGGAAATAAGCAACTACCAGACTTTTTTAGAAGACATCTGAAGGCAGCCCTGTTTAGGGAAGTTTTTAATGTTTAATGCTGTATTGTGCTTTTAATATTCTGTTGTGAGCCGCCCAGAGTGGCTGGCGAAACCCAGCCAGGTGAGCGGGGTATAAATTATTATTATTATTATTATTACTATTATTATTAAGGCTCAAAGGTGGGAGGCAGCATGATTTTGAATTCAAGTGGCTGGAGTGCTGGAGTGCTTCGGGTCTTGCTTGCGGGTTTTCCACTGACGCACTGAGAAGAGGATGCAGGCCAGGGGACACATTCCTTTCTGGGTAGCCATCCGAGGGCCACATGTCAGTGGTGGGTGGGGCCAGGGGCAAAAGTGGGCGGAGCAATGAATGTACATTTTCCCCTTCGTACAGTAGGCCAGTTCCTGCAAACACTCACAGAGCCTTCTCTCTCCTTCATCACCAAGAAGCGTTATCAGAGTTCTAGACACATTGTGGGTGTGCAAAAGCACTCAAGGAAGATTTGCAGCCAGGCCTGTTCAGGATGTGACCAGTGAGAGTCCCAAGGGCCGCATTGTGGCCCCTGGCGTGAAGTTTCCCGCCGGTGCGCCAGCCCCAGCCCCTTCCCCGGGGGAAACCGATCCTGCAAAAGGGCCAGTGAAGAGGAGGAGATAGAGCAGGGGTCAGCAATTCTTTTCAGCAGGGGGCCAGTCCACTGTCCCTCAGACCTTGTGGGGGGCCGGACTATATTGGGGGGGGGAATGAATGAATTCCTAGGCCCCACAAATAACTCAGTGATGCGTTTGAAATAAAAGCACACGTTCTACTCATGTAAAACCACGCTGATTCCTGGACCGTCTGCGGGCCGGATTTAGAAGGCGATTGGGCCGGAACCGGCCCCCGGGCCTTAGTTTGCCTACCCATGCGATAGAGGAACCGATGTGATCTCTGCTTACCCGCCACAGGGCTTTAAAGGCCACGGTGGAGCTCGCACAAACCAATCGTGCATCAAATCAGGAAGCAGAACTCTGAGAAATTTATAAAGTGCCCTGACCACATTGCTGTTCTGACGCCCACGCGCAGTGAGAGAGTCGCAGACTTTGCAAACCTCCGCCTTGGGGTGGCAGGGGGTGGGGTGGGTATTCACTGAACAATGGATGCCCAGGAAAGAGCTGCCCTAGACATTTCTACCAGAAACCCCCAAGAGGACTTTGAACTTCTTCTGAGAGTTGGCGGAGGGACCTATGGAGAAGTCTATAAGGTAAGCAACCAAACCGCTGCTCCTTCCTGGAGAGACTGAATGGCTGAGGGCATCACACGTTTGGGGTTTCGACTTCCACAGCTGCACACTTCTTTGAAGTCTCTCAGCCCCACTCACCTCACAGAGTGTTTGTTGTGGGGCAGGAAGGGAAAGGAGAATGTTAGCCGCTTTGAGACTCCTTCGGGTAGGGATAAAGCGGGATGTCAAATCCAAACTCCCCCTCCTCCTCCTTCTTCTTCACACTAATTGACCAGCAAAAACAGGATTCCTCATAATATAACCTTAGCTCTGGCAGGGAAAACCCACCTCTTCCTTTTGCATCAATTAAAATGCTCTATTTTATTCTTGGTTTCTTTCCCTGCCAGGTATATTTTGTAATATCTCTCTCGGCCACTCTTTGAAACACCCTGCGTTGCCAATCCCTGGAGCTGTTGGAAATAGAAAAAGCACCTTCGGCAATACAGCCGCATACTAATAGAACTGGGTTTGAGGACAAAAGAAATAAATATGAAGTAGGGTTCGCCTGTGGAACTCATAGCTGCATGATATTGGAAAAGCTGAGAAGTGGGTTGTTGGCCACATTTTCATCCCGCCATTCCCCTAAAAGCCTTGGGGAAACATTGATCACTCCCTCCTTTTATCTTCACAGCAACATTGTGGTGTAGGTTAGCGCAGTCCTATTAATCTTTAGAAGGAACGACAACTGTGCTCACTTCTCTTATGCGTTCCTCTTATGCGTATGTGCACCATTGCTGTCCTAGTGTGTGTCATAGCTGAGTATGAATTCGTTTTTTGTTTGTTTGTTTTTTTAAAGATTTTTATTAAAGTTTTCAAAAAATTACAAAAAGAAAAAAGAAAAAGAAAAAATACAAAGTAAAAACAGTTAAAAACAATTCAATCTTTCCGTATCTTATCTTTCATTTGCTTGTTCCCCAGACCTCCTCACACCTCCCTTTTTTGTATCCAGTTCAATTAGTTGGTTCAGCAAATCCTTTCCCTCTTTGTTTTTATCCTAATCTTTAATCTTAATATATTATAACTTTAGATTATCACCTGTTAACAATCCATTTTTGCACATCTTTATAACATTACTGCTGAAAACCACTTAACTTCAATCCAACATCATTCTAACATTCATTAATTTTGCAGTATTTCTGTAAATAGTCTTTAAATTTCTTCCAATCTTCTTCCACCGACTCTTCTCCCTGGTCTCGGATTCTGCCGGTCATTTCCGCCAGTTCCACCTTCACCTTCATCTGCCATGAATTTGTTGCTCTGTTGAGCGCTTCATCCACCACACAATGCTGGTCTCTGTGCCCAACGCACTGCCTGCTTTTTAAAGCCGTGAGACAGGCTGCACTTCATGGGTTCAGCTTTCTGCCTCACTACTATGTTGGGAAAGGCTGCACCAGCCGCATTTCCACCGGCCGTGTTGTACTTAAAGGCACAGGAACCCTGACTGGGAGAGAAAGCGCGTGGCAACAGTCCTTCTGTCTGCCTTGGTAATTCTCTCCATGGAACGTTGTTGTTTAGTCATTTAGTTGTGTCCGACTCTTCATGACCCCCTGGACCAGAGCACGCCAGGCACTCCTGTCTTCCACTGCCTCCTGCAGTTTGGTCAGGCTCATGTTTGTAGCTTCGAGAACACTGTCCACCCATCTCGTCCTCTGTCGTCCCCTTCTCCTTGCGCCCTCCATCTTTCCCAACATCAGGGTCTTTTCCAGGGAGTCTTCTCTTCTCATGAGGTGGCCAAAGTCTTGGAGCCTCAGCTTCAGGATCTGTCCTTCCAGTGAGCACTCAGGGCTGATTTCCTTCAGAATGGACATAAGAGAGGTAAATGCGAGGGACATTTATGGGATGGCCACTTTAAGTAAGAGATGGAGGCTCCCTCTCCCCTGACAATGTGAAATCAGAAAAGGGCAGGCAAAATGTTCAATGTGGTAGAGGCTAAGCAAATCAGTCTCTTAAGCTTAAGCCAAGAAAAAGTATTCTCTATAAGATTGAATATCAATATACGTATCAAGACTTTGAGATTAGACCACTGAAGAAGCCCGAAAAACCATCTGGGGAGTGGGCTACCTGCAGGCCCCAGTAAAAGGGCCTCATCGGGGGCAAAGAGCGGCCTCTTGATCATAGCTGTCAACGTTTCCCTTTTTTTAAGGGAAATTCCCTTATTCCGAATAGGATTCCTCGCAAGAAAAGGGAAAAGCTGACAGCTATGCTCTTAATTACTTGGACTGCCAGGGCGAAACAGGTGCAAAACGCTGGCACCCTGTCGTATACAACTTTATTGTCTACAAATTCATTAACATCTAACTACAACTCCACTAGCATCTCTCGGTATTGTGGATAACACCGAACTTCCCTTTTGTTGGTATCTTCATGAACTTATCTAAAAGACTGAGTTAAGCATTTGAAAAAACTATTGAAACCAGACATTATAAGTTCATATTAGGTTGGGTAGTTTGCAAGTCTCTGTGGCTTTGTTTATGTTTTGTGTTTTTACTCAGAAGGTTGATAAAGTATGTATAATTATTGTTCTGTGCATATTAATCACCAACGTGTTGCATGAGTCGCACTACCCCATGAGGCAAGGCTGCCGCATTAGGGACTTTTCAGTGTAGGGGGAAAAAAGACAAGGAGGCGGCGATGCGATAGGAATGTATAAAATTCGGCGCAGCATGGAAAAAGTGGACAGAGGTACAGTGGTACCTCGGGTTAAGTACTTAATTCGTTCCGGAGGTCCATACTTAACCTGAAACTGTTCTTAACCTGAAGCACCACTTTAGCTAATGAGGCCTCCTGCTGCTGCCGTGCCGCCGGAGCACGATTTCTGTTCTCATCCTGAAGCAAAGTTCTTAACCTGAAGCACTATTTCTGGGTTAGCGGAGTCTGTGACCTGAAGCGTATGTAACCCAAGGTACCACTGTCGTTTTTTCTCTCCTGTTGTCACACTAGAATTCGTGGGTGTTCAGTGAAGCTGAATGTTGTAAGATGGGCCATTGCAATTCGGCAGGCTCCAAATGAAGGACCATCTGGTCGTCTCAAAAGGCCAGATTTGGCCCTTGGGGACTCTAGTTCCTGACCTCTCCTCCTCACCTTTCGCTCCCCATTTCCAGCTCAAGGCTCAGGATTAGAAGCTCCTTGCAGCGGTTGGAAAACATGATGGGTACATTTATTTCTTGGGCCGTAAGCCGCCATGACGGGACGCGGGTGGCGCTGTGGGTTAAACCACAGAGCCTGGGACTTGCTGATCAGAAGGTCGGAGGTTCGAATCCCCGCGACGGGGTGAGCTCCCATTGCTTGGTCCCAGCTCCTGCCAACCTAGCAGTTCGAAAGCACGTCAGAGTGCAAGTAGATAAATAGGTACCGCTCCGGCGGGAAGGTAAACGGTGTTTCCGTGCGCTGCTCTGGTTCTCCAGAAGCGGCTTGGTCATGCTGGCCACATGACCCGGAAGCTGTACACCGGCTCCCTCGGCCAGTAAAGCGAGATGAGCGCTGCAACCCCAGAGTTGGCCACGACTGGACCTAATGGTCAGGGGTCCCTTGACCTTTTAAGCTGCCATGACAAGTATCAATGCAGAATAAGCACCTGGGATGCTTCTATAATTATCTATTTCTATTGCCAGCAAATGGAAATTGAATTTTGTTTGGCTTTGACTGTAATAGACTGTTCAAGATAGCTCACAACTTATCTCCTTGTAAGCATCATGTTCACAGACACAAAATGTGAAAATGAACAGTGTTAGCAGAAGAACAAAGTATTGCTGTTGAAGAGAATGCTTTGGAACACATACTTTCCCTGCCCTGTCCTGACACATGTTTCCCCTTCGCATCTGGTTTTAGTGGGTTGTTATTGTTGTTATTTTTAAATTATCTGCATTCATATATTTGTCCCAAGTTGGGATTCAAGGAGGCTTAGAGCACTTAAAGACAACATCATAAAATCCAGAGTAATAGAAACAAAGTAGTTAAAACATTAATTGAGATTCTGCAGAACACATTTAGTACCAGCAATTAAAATCCAATTTGCCTTGATAGGGACCCAGCGATCAGCACAATCTGCACCTTAGTTTCCAAAGGTCTATCTAAGCATGAAGGCCTCAGCCTGTTGGGGGAAGGGTAACAAAGAGGGAGCCAATCTAACCTCTCTTGGGAGGGAATTTCACAATATGGGAGCCACCACAGAAAAGGCTCTCTCTTGTGTCACCACGAACCACGCTTTTGGTGTTGATGGGAGGCAAAGAAGGTGCTCAGCCCAGGATCTTAGCATGCGGGCAGGTTTGTATAGGGAGATACGATATTCCAGGTAGCCTGGGCCCAATCCCCATCTAAGCCCCACCATCCACTCCTTCTTAAAAGGAGCTTGCCTGCCTTCTGATACTACTGGTCTGAGAAGAATTACCATATTTTTCGCTCTATAAGATGCACCAGACCACAAGACGCACCTAGTTTTTGGAGGAGGAAATCAAGAAAAAAAATATTCTGAATCCCAGAAGCCAGAACAGCAAGAGGGATCGCTGTGCAGTGAAAGCAGCAATCCCTCTTGCTGTTCTGGCTTCTGGGATAGCTGCGCAGCCTGCATTCACTCCATAAGATGCATATACATTTCCCATTACTTTTTAGGAGGGAAAAAGTGAGTCTTATAGTGCAAAAAATACGGTATAATGGGGAGTGAATGACTGGGGTGTGTTCGTACGTGGACAAACCCCATAGCTTTTCTGTGGCATCTACAAAAGCTGTTATTCCTGGGAGGTGTTCCCAGGGAATGCTCAGAATGGCAGCAACATCTGCAAATTGTACAGGCATAGGGGAGAAATTGGTTTCGGATCACATTTCCTGGTTCAGTTCCCGAAACAATATGCAAACTGAAACTTGGCTATCCTTCAAAATTTGCATTTTACAAAAATGTGCACGCACCAGGGGAAAGTGTGCCAAGAATTGAAGACATTAGTGAAAACAACATAGGAAAAGACATTGTGTTGCGGGGGGGGGGGGGGGACGGGACACAACCGGTGGCAATAATAAAAATAATATTAATAGTAATAAATATTATTATTCGTACCCTCCCCTCCCCGGCTTGAGCCGGGCTCAGAGTGGCTAACATCATATAAGTGTTTATTAGGAGAAATTGGCACTAAAAAGATGATGGATTTTTCATGATTAAAATTTGGCTCTTGATTAAAATTTGGAAACTGATGCAGAATGAGATGAATGTAAGATCAGGAAAAAAATTAGAAACTGGGGGGTAAATGAAATGGACAGAAATCACTTTGTACTTACTTTCGTCCCAAACAATATTGTTGTTAATTAATTTGTGAGTAAGAATGGCTGCCATGTACATACTAGACCTTTAAACCCCACCTCAAAAAAGGAATTGTAGTTTACCCCCTCACAAGCTACAGATCCCAGCACCCTTACCCAACTAATTCTTATGTGTTTATTACAGTTACTTACTGCAGTTCCCAAGTTTCTTTGAGGAGGGTAATGGGTGAATCTGGCACATGTGTACAGTGGTACCTCGGGTTAAGGACTTAATTCATTCCAGAGGTCTGTTCTTAACCTGAAACTGTTCCTAACCTGAAGCACCACTTTAGCTAATGGGGCCTCCTGCTGCCGCACCGCTGCAGGAGCACAATTTCTGTTCTCATCCTGAAGCAAAGTTCTTAACGTGAGGTACTATTTCTGGGTTAGCGGAGTCTGTAACCTGAAGCGTCTGTAACCTGAAGCATCTGTAACCTGAGGTACCACTGTACATAAGTTTTAGAAAGGGGCAAGATTAGATGCAGGTGCACAAAGCATTTTTGTACAGTGGTACCTTGGGTTAAGAACTTAATACGTTCCGGAGGTCCGTTCTTAACCTGAAACTGTTCTTAACCTGAAGCACCACTTTAGCTAATGGGGCCTCCCGCTGCTGCCGTGCCACACCATGCGATTTCTGTTCTCATTCTGAAGCAAAGTTCTTAACCAGAGGTACTATTTCTGGGTTAGCGGAGTCTGTAACCTGAAGCGTCTGTAACCCGAGGTACCACTGTACACAGCTTTAAGTTTCCCTACATCATGCCTTGGTTGTTTCAAGGCATGGAAACACCCCTTTCTCCTCTGGTTTGACAGTTTCTCTCCCCAAGCCTCTTGGAGGAAGGGCAGCCTGTGTTGCAAGCCCACCCACCCACTTCGCGTAAGGGCTCACATCCTGCTTGATGCTATCAAAGGAGCCGAGCACTGCAGCTGCATCCTCTGCCAAAATATTTCAGCTTGCATTCTCCTTCCTCTCTAACCAGTCTCCCGCTTTGAGCTGTGGGATGCAGGAGCCAAGCAAGGTGAGGCCACAGGAATCCACAATCAAATCTCCCGCCTGTTTATAACTGCGTTTACATTGCACTTGAGGTGGCATGCATGCATCTTTCCCATGCGCGTGCCTTTGTCGCGCCCTGTTGGAGCCTCCTGCAACTGCGACGAGTCCTGGCGGGCCCTGCGAAAAACCCGATGGGTGTTTTGGAAGGTGCGACGGATCCTCTTGGGCTTCGGCACACCATGTGATGTCATGCACACGCTACGTTAGGTCAACCGGTCAGGCACCCACAGTCAGAATTTTGTGGGTGCCTCAGCACCCAGGCCCCGCTCCCCGAGTTGGCGCCTATACCCTGGAGGCTGCTGTAGTTGTTCCTTTGTCTGTAATTGCTATGCTTTGTTTGCTTAATAATAATAATAATTTATTCTTTATACCCCGCCCATCAGGGACGCGGGTGGCGCTGTGGGGCCCTTTATATGTCCAGCTGTCCTTTCTTTGTGTTGAATATGTGCTATATGAAGGGACGCAGGTGGCGCTGTGGTCTAAACCACAGAGCCTAGGGCTTGCCGATCAGAAGGTCGGCAGTTCAAATCCCCGTGACGGACTGAGCTCCCGTTGCTCGGTCCCTGCTCCTGCCAACCTAGCAGTTCAAAGCACGTCAAAGTGCAAGTAGATAAATAGGTACCACTCCGGCGGGAAGGTAAACGGCGTTGCTCTGCGCTGCTCTGGTTCGCCAGAAGCGGCTTAGTCATGCTGGCCACATGACCCGGAAGCTGTACGCCGGCTCCCTCGGCCAATAAAGTGAGATGAGTGCTGCAACCCCATAGTCGGTCACGACTGGACCTTATGGTCAGGGGTCCCCAGCCACTCTGGGCGGCTCCCAATCGATACAGCATTTAATATTAAAATATTAAAAACAATACAGCATTTAATATTAAAAACTTCCCTAAACAGGGCTGCCTTCAGATGCCTTTAAAAATAGGATAGCTGCTTATTTCCTTGACATCTGATGGGAGGGCGTTCCACAGGGCGGGCACCACTTCCAAGTAGGCCCTCTGCCTGGTTCCCTGTAACCTCACTTCTCGCAGTGAGGGAATCGCCAGAAGGCGCTCGGCGCTGGACGTCAGTGTCCGGGCAGAACGATGGGGGTGGAGACACTCCTTCAGGTATATTGGGCCTTTGAGGCCGTTTAGGGCTTTAAAGGTCAGCACCAACACTTTGAATTGTGCTCGGAAACGTCCTGGGAGCCAATGCAGATCTCTCAGGACCGGTGTTATGTGGTCCCGGCGGCCACTCCCAGTCACCAGTCTAGCTGCCGCATTCTGGATTAATTGCAGTTTCCGGGTCACCTTCAAAGGTAGCCCCACGTAGAGCGCATTGCTGTAGTCCAAGCGGGAGGTAAAAGCATGCACCACTTTGGCAAGACTGTGGGCAGGGAGGGTCTCAGCCTGCGTACCAGATGGAGCTGGGAGACAGCTGCCCCAGACACAGAATTGACCTGCGCCTCTATGGACAGCTGTGAGTCCAAAATGACTCCCAGGCTGTACACCTGGTCCTTCAGGGGCACGGTTACCCCATTCAGGACCAGGGAGTCCTCCACACCCACCCGCCCCCTGTCCCCTAAGAACAGTCCTTCTGTCTTGTCAGGATTCAACCTCAATCTGTCAGCCGCCATCCATCCTCTAACCGCCTCCAGGCACTCACACAGGACCTTCACTGCCTTCACTGGTTCTGATTTAAAAGAGAGGTAGAGCTGGGTGTCATCTACATACTGATGTGCATCTGGATGATATCATTGCCGAACCATCGTATTTCAAATTTGCCCACCTGGCCACCCTTCCTGTGGTTTTCCAGACCTGATTTGTGGCAACAATTTTGGGAGCAGAAGAGGAGGAAGGAAAGGAAAGGAAAACAGCATGTCAATCAATGTCAATAGAACCTGACTAATTGAGGAGGCAATCAAGGGACAATTCACCCTCCAGCCACGCTGAACAGGAAGCAATAAAAGCGGCTGGAACTTTTCAAGGAGGAAACTTGTAATCAACGCTGCTGGGGTCTGCCCAAAAAATACAGTTCTTACTATTTGCTTGTTGGAGAGGCTATAGGCTATAGGTTCCTGGGACTGGCAGCCATTTCCCCTCCTGACATGATACAAATCAGTGGTGTGGTGAGCAGCTATACCCAGTAACAAGCTTGTTGTCCTGATAATTTCACAACACATTATTTTTATCTTTCTTTTTTTAAGAAAACCATTTATATCTTCCTCAGATGTAGATCAGAATGGCGTGAAATAAAAAACCCCACAATAAAATTCAGCAGACACTATAACAAATACAGGAGATAATAGGGCCACTAAAATATCTAGGAAGGCTCAAAACTGATTTTAATAATAATAACTCCCTGCATATTGACATCAGGCAGATGTCTTCATTACACCCTTATCGGCTCCTGCTAAAAAATATTTTGTTTAGGTAGGCCCACACAGGTATGTAGCGTTTTGATATGTGGTTTCAGTGTATTGTTCATTTTAATCGGTTTTTTAAACCTTAAAATAGCCGTTTTGTACTTGTCATTGATAATTTTGTGCCATTCTTTTTGCAAACTGCCAGTCCCCCAAAGAGAAGTCACAGGAAAAAGCCTGGCTTGTGTGTTTGCTGCTGTCACGCGAATTTTAAGTGCACACACTCTATAGAAAACCAATCCTTCATTCTTCAAAATGAGGAAATCTTTCTTCTTCTTCTTTGGAAATCCCTTGTATCCAAGTAAGATTGTCTTCCATAAACACGGTTTCAACAGTGAGTCTGTAAGTGACTGTGGAGGCCAATTCTGGATCCACACATCATTCCACAGTGGGGACATAGGTTTCTGGATGGGAGCTGATCACAGTTTGGATTTGCCAAGCGTGCCTTCCTCTTAGCGCGTTTCTCCCTTTCGCCCTCAGTTCAAGCGTCGTCAAAACCCGTGACACCTTTGGTAAAGGCTGTTCTCCAATTGGAGCTCTCATATAAAAAAGCACTGTGAAAATGCTTTTTTAAAAAAAGGTTTTGAAAAATACATCAAATTTGGCATAGCTCACTTCCGCCATCTGGTGCCACGTTCGCGTATTGCACTTTGCAACACATTTAAAACGTTTTGTTTGCAGCTGTATAGCCGAGACCCTGGTCTCCAGCCACATTTAGGCCTTTGCTCATCTTTTAAACACATTCTCCTTTCTGTATCTCCTCAGGCAAGGAACAAGGAAACGGGGAAACTGGCTGCTATCAAAATCGTAAAGATGGAAGCAGGTGAGCGAGGAAAACGACCAGCTACTTTTCAGTGCACCACTCTATCGTAAACCGAATGAGCCCTGAAATCCTTTCTCGCTGAGGAGTGCCAGAACTAAGGGGAAGAGCCGCTGTATGCATTTAAAGCAGTATTCAACTTTTCCAGACCCAGGAGATGCATTTTTAACCCAAACAAGCCTTTGGGGCTCCATTTCTTAATCTTTTGCCTTTTTTAAAAAAACAACACACACACACAAAAAAATTTATTATAAGTTTTCAGATTTTACATTTCCACATTAACATCTTTCATTACACCCATACATTCAACAATTTCCCTCCTTCCCCCTCCAATGTTCTTTTAATTTACCCATAATTCTTCCATATTCTTATATATCCACCTGAATCAACCCCCCCCCCCATTTTACATTCCTTTTAAATAGGTTACACTGTTGAATTACCTTAACGCAGCCAGCGTTTTCAGCTGTGTACAATTTTTTGTCATATATTTTGCACGGAGGTTGTGCTCCGGCTGCGACTGACCGTGGATCAGGCCCACTAGCGGGGAACGACCCATCACAATAATTACTATTTATTTACATGGCAACCCCGCAGCTGAAGACCGGCTATTTAAAGCACATTCAACGTTTGAAGCACATTCTTCCCCTACAAATAATCCTGGGAACTGTAGTTGTGCCCCCGCACAGAGCTAGAATTCCCAGCACCCTTAAGAAACTGCAGTTCCCAGGACTCTGTGGGAGAAGTCGGGAGCTAATAATAATAATAATAATAATAATAATAATATGTTGCCCATCTGACTGGGTTGCCCCACCACTCTGGGCGGCTCCCCACAGAATATTAAAAACACAATAAAACATCCAACATTAAGTTTTTTGAAGATGCTTTAAATGTATAGTGTGGTTTGAGACACCATTTGACGGGTGGAAGTCAGTCTCTAAAATAAATTTGGCTTGGGGGAAAAAACATAGTCTGACCAGCTCATTGCAGAAGCATGAGTGCTCTTTCATTCACTGTGTACATATGCTCAGAAACCAAATATTTTTAATTATCAAGGGTGTTAACGGAGAAATCTGAGGGCTCCCTTGGAAAAAAACATGGACACCAGCCAGGAATACCAGAGCAAAACAGCAGCCAGTAGGCTTGGTCTTGATTGAAGACTGTCGCGACAGGACTCCCACCTGCCACCAGGTGGAACAAGATGGAAGCCCCCCAAAAAAGAGCCCCCAAACCTTTAAAAAGGTAAAGGTACCCCTGCCCGTACGGGCCAGTCTTGACAGACTCTAGGGTTGTGCGCCCATCTCACTCAAGAGGCCATGAGCCGGCGCTGTCCGGAGACACTTCCGGGTCACTTGGCCAGCGTGACGATGCTGCATCTGGCGAGCCAGCGCAGCACACGGAACGCCATTTACCTTCCCGCCAGAGCGGTCCCTATTTATCTACTTGCACTTTAGGGGTGCTTTCGAACTGCTAGGTTGGCAGGCGCTGGGACCGAGCAACGGGAGCGCACCCCGCCGCGGGGATTCGAACCGCTGACCTTTTGATCGGCAAGCCCTAGGCGCTAAGGCTTTTACCCACAGCGCCAACTTTTATTAGCTGCTAATTCCCATGTTACACCCCCCCAAAACTACATCACGGTTACATCATGAAAGGGGAGGTCTGGTGGCTGTAATCTGAGCATCCTGGACCTTGCCCTCCACCAAACACCCATCAAGTGTAACAAAAACGATATTTACATTTCCCTGTTTCCCAGCCAAGTTAATCACACCCTTTTGTCTTCATCTGGGTTTGTTATTTCTGGAATGGCTACCTGTCTGGCACTCAGGTATCAGGATGCCAGGGATTATCACTCAAGACAGAGGGGCTGCTGAGCAGCTGAGCTCACATGTCTATATGAATTTCTGAAGTTTTCCCAGTGTTGTAAACAAAAATTGCCCTTTTCCCTTATGGGGTATCCAAGAGCCCATATAGACTCCTTACACAGGTTCCCTATTGGTAGGAGAGAATAACAGAGGCCAACCAGAGAATATTGAGAAGCAAAGCAGCTCGTAAGCTTGATCTTTATTGATCTGTTGCAACAGGGTGCTCCCTTCACCCGCAGGAAAGGAGGAGGACCCAGAAAAATGGCGTGCAAGGCCTTATAAAGACTTTTGAAATTGCCAGCCTGTAGATCAAGACCACCCCCAGAAACTTCATACATACATCACAGAAGGGGTGTAACCTAAGACCACCCCTCAGATACATCACCCCTACATCACAGAAAAGGCGGTCTAAAACAGAAATTTGAATATTGTTTTTCTCCTGTTGTTGTTTATCTCTTGTCTGGCAGGTTACTTGATTGGATTGCCTGGGGAGCCTGGCCAGTCTTTTGTGATGATAAATACTTAGTTCCTGGGCCAGGGCACAGGCTTACACCTTATTCATATCTTAAATGTGCCCTTAAGACAGGATTTGTGAGGAAAGAGACAATGGGGAGGTTTCCGACTTTGACCTTGCGGAGAAAACATTTGCTCAGTTTAGGAATCAAAATGGTTCCAGGTTGGCCTTCCTGTGCTGACCTATGTACGTGCTTGGTTGGGACACTTATGAATATTACCATATATCTAAGACCATAAAATTCCTATCACACCAGTGAGCCAGTGCATAGATGCATTTATCAGTGAATTCTTACATTTGGTATCGTGCAGCAAAGGCCCTTGGAATAGGCAGGAAGAAACTGCGATGAAGTGTTTTGTGGGGACAAATCACAAAAGTCACAAAAGCGATTGTGCTGATTTTGGTAGTGGGCTGCATGGGCATGATATCTGCTGGAGGGGCAACCCCCTCCCCAAGCTATACATAAATTCCTGCAACAAGGGAAGGGGGAAAACACAAAATTTGATGAACTCCGGTTCGTATGAAGCTTTTGGGTCCAACTCCATCAGGTTGGCCCAAGAATGCCCAGGTGAGCCTTCCTGAGGAGATTTTGTTGAGAAGCCTGGCCGGCTCCCTCAGGGGAGATTCAAATCTCCTTTCTGGAATGTTCCGCTTCCTTTTTTTTAATTTATAAAAATGATTTAAAAAGTCTCTAGTCCTGTTACTTGAGGAGAAGCAAGCAGGCTGTATTCTGCAAAATGGCTGACCAAGGAGCCTTCATTGTGCTAAACATGTTGCATTAATTCTTAATATTATTATATAATAATAATTGTGGGGAGAAGCTAAACCCTTTCGTCCCTCGCTGTAATCCTAACCCTCCTTGAGAGAAAATTCTTGTTAATTTCCCCATGTCAAGACGAACCATGTTACTTTTATGTAACATATATTTAGGGTGGGATATGCATTTATTTTGAATAGCCTCTTGTTCTTGTTAGGGGACGCTTATCTGCCTTTCTTGTTGTGTAACACCTATAAAAGATGGAAACAGCTTTTTTAAAAAATGAGAAGCTCAGTGGATTAAAGGCTCAGTGGATAGAAAGAACAACATATTTTGGAATAAGAAGTTGCAAGTTTCATGTCCGCCTTTATGTATTCTTTCTTTTTCTTTTCTTTTCCCGTGATGGAAATTTCTATTTCTGTTTTTGTTTTTGGTGTGTCCTCACCCCTCTGGGCATGCACGCTTTGCAACAATTTCCTCTTTTTAATTCTATTTTTCTTTACATAAATAAAAACAAGAACATCCTTCCTTGGGAGAGAACACTCCAGAAGGGTGAGGCAAATTGGATCACTTCTGTAAATAAGTGCTTTCCTAGCACTTTTCCACCTCCTTCAATGCTGAGGTTTGGTTTTCTTGGAAATTTGGAAGCCACGTGGCAGCAGAAGAGAGGGCAGATTAAGGTTAGAGGCTGCCAGTTGCCGACTTTTTTGTTGTTGTTCGCAGCTCACACCCACATTTCTTGGGGAAACGCTGCAAAAGAGCGAATTTATTTTGTCGCAGCTGCCGTGCCAGTGCCGGATTTACATATAAGCTAAACATGCTATAGCTTAGGGCCCCACTCTCTTGGGGGCCCCAAAAAAATTTAAAAGAACCCCCCCTGGATGTACATTTCCAATATAGATAGATAGATAGATAGATAGATAGATAGATAGATAGATAGATAGATATTCAAATTTTACAAAATAAAAAACGTAGGTTTACAAACTAGGAAAAATTATAACAACAATTAACAAACTAAAATTATAACAACAGTTAACAAACTAAGAAAAAACACACATAGAAAAGAGAATAAAAAAATACAAAATGCAAAAAGAAAAACAGGCAATTGAAAAAGAAATTGAAAAAGAAAAAATTTCCATTTTTCAATATCTTTGGACTCATTTACTTGTTTCCTTGACCTCCTCTCACCTCCCCTTTTTGTATTCCCATTCACAAAGACATTTCAGCAAATCCTTACCCTCTTTCAACCATCTTTACTCTATATCTTAACCTATTATAACTATATATTTTCATTCATTATCAATCCATATTTGGATATTCTTGTTAATCTTAATACCAATACCACATATTTTCAATCCAACATCATTTTAGCATTCATTAATTTTACAGTATTTCTGCAAATAGTCTTTAAATTTCTTCCAGTCTTCTTCCACCAACTCTTCTCCCTGGTCTCGGATTCTGCCAGTCATTTCTGCCAATTCCATATACTCGATCACCTTCGTCTGCCACTCTTCCAGTGTGGGTAAATCTTGTGTCTGTACATTTCCAAAATATAAGATATATATATATATATATATAAACCCTACATACAGCAACAGTGTTTTGTGTTGTGTCGGCTCCTATGATGTAAGTCATGGGCCCCGCCTGCTAGCCTGCTCCCTAAAATATCACAGGTTTGCTCCTTTCTATATATAGGGTGCCTACATTCTGCATGGACTGGTTGCAGGGCAACATGTGCCAATGGCTTGAGATATCTATGAGGTCCATAAATTATCAGTACGTTTCCGAGCACAATTCAAAGTGTTGGTGCTGACCTTTAAAGCCCTAAATGGCCTCGGTCCAGTATACCTGAAGGAGCGTCTCCACCCCCATCGTTCTGCCCGGACACTGAGGTCCAGCGCTGAGGGCCTTCTGACGGTTCCCTCGCTGCAAGAAGCCAAGTTACAGGGAACCAGGCAGAGGGCCTTCTCAGTGGTGGCACCCGCTCTGTGGAACGCCCTCCCACCAGATGTCAAAGAGAAAAATAACTACCTGACATTGAGAAGACATCTGAAGGCAGCCCTGTTTAAGGAAGCTTTTAATGTTTAACAGACTGCTGTATTTTAATATTTTGTTGGGAGCCACCCAGAGTGGCTGGGGAAACCCAGCCAGATGGGCAGAGTATTAATAATAGATTATTATTATTAAGCATATATTCAACACAAAAAAAACAGCGACAATTTGTTGTTGACAAAGGACAGCTGGACATATAAAGGGCCCCATTACCTTCAGTCGCTTAGGGCCTCATCAAACTTAAATCCGGCCCTGGCCGTGACGTTAATTGTGTGGCTGAAATCAACATGCAGGGCTTTGATGAAACGGAAAAATAAAGCCCAGCAGCCACGAGAGGAGCACAAAGTGAAGGGGAAGAATGCAACCTTTTCTCTCTCGGTTGCGGACTCAGCGAAAATCCCCCCCAAGCTGTGACAATCGCCCACGGCAGTCGTGTTCCTTGGGGGCGGAGGTGGAGAGCTGTGGCTTCTATTTACCGTAAAACAACAACAGCCCTGCCTGTTACATGCATTCATTCAATTAAGCTGCGTGTGCACCATGCATTTCATAGAATCATATAATTGTAAAGTTGGAAGGGCACCCCAAGGCTCATCTAGTCCAACCCGCTTTAATGCAGGAATCGCAGCTAAAGAACCCCTGGCAGACAGCCCCCCAATGTCTGATTGAAAAGTCCTCCGCTTTCTGAAGGAGTCAGTTCCACTGTCCCTGTTCACAACGCTGAAGGACATTTAAAGCTGGAGAATAGGGGATCATTATTACTTAGGCCAGAGATGGCCAAACTCGGCCCTCCAGATGTTTTTGGGACTACAACTCCCATCATCCCTAGCTAACAGGACCAGTGGTCAGGGATGATGGGAATTGTAGTCCCAAAACAGCTGGAGGGCCAAGTTTGGCCATCACTGACTTAGGCCAATACAGTCATACCTCGGGTTACAGACGCTTCAGGTTGCGTTTTTTTGGGTTACGGACTGCCGAAACCTGGAAGTCCCGGAACAGGTTACTTCCGGGTTTTGGCGGTCGCACATGTGCAGAAGCGCTAAATCACACGTTGTGCATGTGCAGAAGCACTGAATCGCAACCTGCGCATGCGTAGCCGCGCCCCTGCGGGTTGCGAACACTGCAGGCTGCGAACGTGCATCCTGCACAGATGACGTTCGCAACCCGAGCGTCCGCTGTACAGCAAATGACCAGTCCGAAAGGTTTACGCCATTATAGCTCTTGTATAACAAGAGGTCATTTTTAGTTAATAGTTGGCATATCGTATGACGCTCCTGTTGTAAGGGGATAATTGATGATATGCGAAAAGTCAGGATGTCTCTGGAAAATAAGTTCAGGGGAGTTTTGTTAAGGGCAATTCCTTTTGACAAGCTGAAAAACAATAATAAAGACAACTTTCTTAATAATAATTTTTATTAATTTTCAATTACAAACCAATGATAGCCTCGTTATAACAATACCAATTTATAATACCCATCTTTCAAATACAGAATTATATAATTTAGGTGGGCCCCCGCGTGTTAGAATCGCTGGCTTTATTATTTTCTTTATTTCTGCGTTCCAAAATCTTATTCATTTAATTTACATTCCGGTCACAATAATAATACCTTATACAACAACGGCAATATGAGTAACTTCTATTCGTGTCGACACGTCAAGTGATGTATAGAACTACAAGTAAGGCACTCAAATTGTATCCTTGTTCTTCCTGCGTGTGGCAATTATTCTCTCTGTGGTGTCCTTGTAAAATGTTATGTCTATCTTTTCCCAGTGGTTGCTGTTCTCCATCACGCCTCTTTCAATAAAGACTATTGAAGGAGAAAATAAATAAAAAGGCAAAAAAAACCCCTCCAATTTTAAATTTTATTTTATTTTTGCAGCTGTAGGTTACTTATGCGGCCTAGGACCGCCTCTCCTGGTATGCCCCGCGGAGGACCTTAAGGTCCACCAATGACAACACCTTGGAGGTCCCAAGTCGGTTAGATTGGTCTCAATTAGGGCCAGGGCCTTTTCAGTACTGGCCCCGACTTGGTGGAACGCTCTGTCACAAGAGACCAGGGCCCTGCGGGACTTGAGATCTTTCTGCAGGGCCTGCAAGACAGAGCTGTTCTGCCTGGCCTTTGGTGAGGACTCAGTCTGACCCTTATGTTTCCCTCCCCTTATGGTTTTGATCTATAGGCTACTTGTAAAACGAGGCTGCATTTTAAATTGCATTTTAACCTGTATTTTAAATTGTTTTTTTCCTCCCCTATTATGTTTTTACTGTATTTTATTGGTGTTAGCCATCCTGAGCCCGGCTCTGGCTGGGGAGGGTGGGGTATAAATAAAATGTATTATTATTATTATTATTATTATTATTATTATTATTATTATTATTATTATTATTATTTTACAGAGGCTAGTTTGGCCCTAAAAGCACCTCATGAATTTACTAAACATTTTAAATGCCCTTCTTTCCAGATGATGACTGTGCCACTATCCAGCAAGAGATTCTGATGGTGAAGACCTGCAGCCATCACAACATCGTAGCCTATTATGGGAGCTACATTCGGTGAGAAAACCCCCTGCCCTTATGGTTGGGAAAGGTCCACCATGAGCCCCTGCCAGGCCCAGGCAATGTCATTTCATTCCTCTAAGAGTAACCTTCTTGGAGAAGGGGACTGTCAATGGCTACTGGCCCTGATAGCGCCGCCATCCCATATTGCCTGTGACTGGACTTAACAGTCCAGGGGTCCTTTACCTGCACTGCCACCAGGATCAGGAGTGGCCCACCTCTGAAAACCTTTAACCAGCAGTCACAAGTGGGGAGTGTTCTGCTGCCCTCAGGTCCTACCTGTGGACAAGGGACGTGGGTGGCGCTGTGGTCTAAACCACTGAGCCTCTTGGGCTTGCCGATCTGAAGGTTGCCGGTTCGAATCCTCGCAATGGGGTGAGCTCCCGTTGCTCTGTCCCAGCTCCTGCCAACCTAGCAGTTCGAAAGCACACCAGCGCAAGTAGATAAATAGGGACCGCTGCGGCGGGAAAGTAAGCAGCGTTTCTGTGCGCTCTGGTTTCCGTCATGGTGTCCCGTTGTGCCAGAAGTGGTTTAGTCCTGCTGGCCACATGACCCGGAAAGCTGTCTGCGGACGAACGCCAGCTCCCTTGGCCTGAAAGCGAGATGAGCACCGCAACCCCATGGTTGCCTTTGACTGGATGTAACCGTCCAGGGGTCATTTACCTATTTTCCTTTTACCTTGTGGACATCCCATAGAGTCATCTAGTTGGCCACTGGGATATCAGGAAGATGGGGTAGATAGTTCTTTACCCTGATCCAGCAGAGTTTTTCTCATGTTCTTATTGTGGTACCAGGTGGGTGAAAGCTGGGGGGGGGGGGAGAGACAGCTTCAAGATTGCTGAGGTGCTATTGAGATGGCCCTGATCCCCATCCCAGTCCTCCCCTTTGTACCTCATTTCACACACAGCCAGTGTGGTGTAGTGGTTAAGAGCGATAGACTCGTAATCTGGGGAACCAGGTTCACATCTCCGCTCCTCCACATGCAGCTGCTGGGTGACCTCGGGTGAGTCACACTTCTTTGAAGTCTCTCAGCCCCACTCACTTCACAGAGTGTTTGTTGTGGGGGAGGAAGGGAAAGGAGAATGTTAGCCGCTTTGAGACTCCTTCGGGTAGCGATAAAGCGGGATATCAAATCCAAACTCTTCTTCTTCTACTACTCAGTGACGAACCTTTCCATCTCTGCTTTCTCACTAGGTTCAACAAGTTGTGGATCTGCATGGAGTTCTGTGGGGGAGGCTCTCTTCAAGATGTCTACCAAGGTAACACTGATTCCCTGCCCCAGCAGGAATTGGGCGCTTAGGCCTTTCTGTTGTTGTTGTTATTTAGTCATTTAGTCATGTCCGACTCTTCGTGACCCCCTGGACCAGAGCAGCCAGGCACTCCTGTCTTCCACCGCCTCCCGCAGTTTGGTCAAACCCATGTTTGTAGCTTCAAGAACACTATCCCACCATCTCATCCTCTGTCGTCCCCTTCTCCTTGTGCCCTCCATCTTTCCCAACGTCAGGGTCTTTTCCAGGGAGTCTTCTCTTCTCATGAGGTGGCCAAAGTATTGGAGCCTCAGCTTCACGATCTGTCCTTCCAGTGGGCACTCAGGGCTGATTTCCTTAAGAATGGATCGGTTTGATCTTCTTGGAGTCCATGGGACTCTCAAGAGTCTCCTCCAGCACCATAATTCAAAAGCATCCATTCTTCGGTGATCAGCCTTCTTTATGGTCCAGCTCTCACTTCCACACATCACTACTGGGAAAACCATAGCTTTTACTATACGGACCTTTGTTGGCAAGGTGATGTCTCTGCTTTTTAAGATGCTGTCTAGGTTTGTCATTGCTTTTCTCCCAAGAAGCAGGCGTCTTTTAATTTTGTGGCTGCTGTCACCATCTGCAGTGATCATGGAGCCTTCCTACCTGCCCCCATATTAACAACATATTAACCAAAAATATTGTTATGGATGTGAGAGCAGATATTTCATAGAATCATAGAATCTTAGCGTTGAAAGGGGCTCCGGGGTCCTCTAGTCCAACCCAGGAATCTAGTCCAATGCAGGAATCTCAGCGAAGGCATCCATGACAGATGGCCGTCCAACCTCTGCTTAAAAACGTCCAAGGAAGGAGAGACCATCACCTCTCGTGGCAGTCTGTTCCACTGCTGAACGGCTCTTACCCTCAAGAGCAGGGGAAAACAAGCATTTCCTCTAGGCCAGAGAGGGTGGACCTGTGTCTCTCTCTACATTGTTGGACTCCAACTCCCATCAGCTTCAAACAGCATGGCCAATGGGCAGGGATGATGGGAGTGTTAGAATTCCTGCTCCATGATTGCAGTCATGGGATTGTTGTCTTTCACATGACAGTGTATGTTTTGACTCCACAGAGTGGGAAGTGATGGAGACAGGATGTTTGTGTTACTGTGTTCCGTAAAGTGGGACTACAGTGGTACCTCAGGTTACATACGCTTCAGGTTACATACGCTTCAGGTTACAGACTCCACTAACCCAGAAATAATGCTTCAGGTTAAGAACTTTGCTTCAGGATGGGAACACAAATTGTGCTCCGGCAGCACGGCGGGAGCAGGAGGCCCCATTAGCTAAAGTGGTGCCTCAGGTTAAGAACAGTTTCAGGTTAAGTACGGACCTCCGGAACGAATTAAGTACTTAACCTGAGGTACCACTGTATTGTCCTTTGTTTTTTTCTCTTTTTGCTGTCTGATGCTAGAGGGAGAGGGAGCCGTGTTGCAGTGCTCCGTATGTGTTTATATGTAAATAAAGTAGATTAGCCAAAATGCTGAGTTGCTGAGGTCTGTTATGCAGGCTGCAAAGATTCTGCGGATCCCTAAGTGTGCCAATGTCTATTGCAGTGTTTCCCAACCTTGTGCCTCCAGCTGTTTTTGGACTACAATTCCCATCATCCCTTGCCACTGGTCTTGCTAGTCAGGGATGATGGGAGTTGTAGTTCAAAAACAGCTGGAGGCACAAGGTTGGGAAACACTGGTCTATTGGTATCGGTCGCTGTGATGTTCAGGCTGAAGAAAGCTTTTGAAGCTCCTGAACAATCGACCAGGGGGGAGGGAACATGCCAGTCGGGCATGTGTCTCTGCCAGGGTCCTACTCGAGTGTAGGACGAGCTCCTGACAGGGAGTTGTAGTCCAACAACACCAGAAGGGCCACAGGTCCCCCCTACCTTGCTATAGGTTGTTCTACAGCTAGTTTAAATTATGTCCTCTCAATTGCTGCACTTTTATATGGCTATTCTATTTTATACTTTCTGGGGGGGGGAATAGGCGAATAGTAACACAGCCACCCTTCAAAATTTGCGCTTTTCTGAAATTTGCAGGGCAGCTCTCCAACCAGAGATGTGTACAAGAACACATAGGGTAAAATGTGCACAAAATGCATTTGCTGCTGGAAATAACATATAAAAATTCAATATATTAGGGGAAACCACTTTGCAAAGAAGCATGTGCATACTAGGAGAAATTTGCACTAAAATGCTGTTGAATTTTCACAAAGACTTGCAAGGAAAATTGCAAACTGATGTGGAAATATGGAGAACTGAATTTAAGGTTGGAAAAAATGAGACACGGAAAGAAATTGAAACTGACAGACTCCCTCATCCCTGGTGTCATGGACTGGCTGGAGGCAGAGGAGTGGTACCAGCTGGGAAGCCCCCAAGGGAAGAAGGCTCAGGGCCAGGGGATTGGTGTTGGGGCAACAAGGAGGGAGAAGACTGGGAGGAGGAGGTGTTGGAAGCGAAAGAGGCAACAGGATTTAGGGAGCCAGGAGAGTCTGTGGCAGAGAGCAGTCCAGAATAAGAGGCAGGAGAGGAGGCTGGAGAGGAGGGGGCCCCAGAAGCAGAGATGAGGCAGGCTGGTTAGGAAGCCAGGAGTCTCCCCCTCCTTCTGCAGTCAGTTCCCTGGTCTCTCAGGACCAGAAGAGGCATGAAGAGGGTAGAGCAAAGGCTGGCAAGACAAAGGAACCTCAAATTGCTTGGGAAGGAACAAGGGGAGGAGGAGGCTTAGTGAACTGTGGGAAGGTGGGGCCTTCATTTCCCATAACTGCCTCATCAGGGCAAGATCTTGTGGGAAGAGTTGCTGTGCTCACTAGGCCTGAGCTGTTTGTTTCTTTGGATAAAGTATTAACTTCATTGACACCTTGTGAGTTTTTGCTTACCTGCTCCTGATACCTAGTGTGATGGCCTGGGATTCGGACTCGGAGGCTGAACCTGAGGAATCCCAGCCTGCACAGGATTCCCCGCTTCCAGAACCAGCTGAGCCGGGGCTGGGGCCTGAGCCTGAAGGGTCCTCACCTGTGCTGGAGTCTCAGGTGCAGGCGTCAGCTGAGTCTGCTCTGGCTCCTGAGGTGATGGAGGACCCATTGCCTGCAGGTGCTCCACTCTCAGCCCCATCAGAGGAAGCTGAGGTTGCCTCTGGGTCCGGTAACCCTCCAGCCTCTCCTGAGCTGCAGAGGCTCAGGGCAGAGAGGCGGAGGGAACTAATTTCCTGCAGGAGGAGTGCTCACCTCCAGGCCAGGAGAGGCGAGTCACCTGAGGATCGGGGCTGCCCTATGCCTCGGGGCAGATAAAAGCCAGCCAGTCCCAGTCCCAAGTTGCGGGAGCAACATTGTAGGTTGCCAGTTCCTGCCTGAACCCTGTCCTGCTTTCCTGCCGGAGCTCCTGACCTCACCCGACTCCCTGCCCTGCTCCCAGCTTCAGCTTTTACCGACTGCCTCCATACTGCACCTTTGACCTCAGACTGGACTCAGACCTCGCCTCTTGGTTAATTCACGGGACCAGCACACCTAGTGACAAAGCAGAAGGACCCAGGTTCAGACCTAGCCTCTCTAGGCAGGGCTGGGAAATATCTGTGTCTTTAACCCCTGAAGTAGGGATGGGAGGATTTGTCCATTTAGTCTTTCTTTGTTTCCCATTTTCTTAAATTCATTTCTCTAGATTCCCGTCACAATTGGCAAATTATTATTTTAATCCTCATGAAAATTCATCAGCGTTTGGTGCAAACAGCTCCTATGTATGCAGTTTTGTATTCACACGTTTTTGCAAGCACTTTCCCCTCATATAATGCATTTTGCTTGGGTGTTATCTTCACGGATGTGTTGATTTTTATGTACACCTTCCTCCAATATTTGCATTTTGGCTGGCTGGAGAATCACATTGCAAAATTCAAGTAAGTGCGAATTTCAGAGTACGGTTGTATTTCGGTAAACATACTGATTCTGAAAGTATGAATAAGGAATAGATCCTCCCTTGAAATGCAAACTTTTAAACCCCTGCTCTTGACAGCCATTGCAAGTCAGTGCGGAAGACTGAATTCGCACAAGGCAGCTTCCCATTTTCTGAGCAGATCACCAAAGATTTGCATTCGAAAGCAGCTGCGGGAGGTAGCTGAGGGGTGGCAGAGAGGTCCCATCACAGATCTCCCACACCCTGTCTCTTTTGACCCTGTGGATCTCTTGACAATACTGCCAGGACAAAAACAGTGACCCTGTTAGGTTAAGTACTGCCCCCGCCACCCACTGCCCTCCCAGTTCTGTATTCTTGCATGCATGCCCTCCTTGCGAGGGGAGATGGGGCAGGCAGGGAGTAAGACGTGATACCAAGCCGCCTCCGTCCTGAACTGCAGAAGTGAAACTGAGTGTGGTCAATTCACTCTCTGTACCGTTTGAAACGGCACCTGTCTCTAAGGAAGAATGGGCACCCTTCCATGCACACCCCCCCCGATTCCGCTTATATTGCTTTGCATCCTTGAGTCTGCTTCCGTTACTCACGAGAAGGGGCAAGACGCTATGGCTGTGCGCAAACCACACACATAAAGCACCCAAACACACAATAATATTGGGAATTGTCTGTTAAGGGCACTGGGAATTGGAGTTGTGGGAGGGGGTAAAACACAGATTCCTTTTGCTTTTTGGGGTGGGTGGGAATGCACTTTCACTGTGCCTAGGACTTGTCGGTCAGAAGGTCGGCGGTTCGAATCCCCACATCGGGGTGAGCTCCCGTTGCTCGGTCCCTGCTCCTGCCAACCTGGCAGTTTGAAAGCACATCAAGTGTAAGTAGATAAATTGGTACTGCTCTGGCAGGAAGGTAAACAATGTTTCCGTGCGCTGCTCTGGTTCACCAGAAGCGGCTTAGTCATGCTGGCCACATGACCCGGAAGCTGTACGCCGGCTCCCTCGGCCAAGAAAGATGAGCATCACAACCTAATGGTCAGGGGTCCCTTTACCTTTACCTATGTATAATAATAATAATAATAATAATAATAATAATAATAATAATAATAATAATAATTTATTTGTACCCCGCCCATCTGCCTGGGTTTCCACAGCCACTCTGGGCGGCTTCCAACAAAGATTAAAAATACATTAAAATGTGACACATGAAAAACTTCCCTGAACATTGCTGCCTTCAGATGTCTTCTAAATGTCAGTTAGTTGTTTATTTCCTTGACATCTGATGGGAGGGCGTTCCGCAGGGCGAGTGCCACTACCGAGAAGGCCCTCTGCCTGGTTCCCTGTAGCTTTGCTTCTTTCAATGAGGGAACCGCCAGAAGGCCCTTTTCCCTGGACCTCAGTTTCCGGGCTGAACGATGGAGGTGGAGACGCTCCTTCAGGTATACTGGGCCTTTGAGGCCGTTTAAGGCTTTAAAGGTCAACACCGACACTTTGAATTGTGCTCGGAAATGTACTGGGAGCGTATGTACACAACCCGATACTCCCTGCTCACCTGCTCTCCCCGCCCCTCTCTCAAATACAGCTTCTGATACGTTACCCAGGCATTGCCTTAAGGACTAGAAACTTAAATGTCTGTTTTAAAAGGAAAGCTGAGGCTGAAAGTCCTCACAACTCACTAAGGGATTTAATAACGCAATAAAATTCGAAACAGTAACAGTTAATTGCACATTTATTCGGAACCCAATTAGAAGCATTCAGTTTAATTGATCCAACAAAATTAAAGAACGTTGTGCAGCAATACCAGATAGTCCTTTTTACATCTCTATTGCCCTCCTGCTGCCCTCTTGCCTCTTAGCGCCCCCCCGGGGGGGGCAATACCACCCACTTTGTGAACCTGTAGTTTAACTCTTAGGCGTTTTATTGTATTCTCCCTAATATGTGTTGTGGTGGGTGGGTTTGGTCCTTGGCAATTTGAGATGTTTGCCTCCCTTCCCCCCCAGTTTGCGTTTTAGCTCAGTAGGCACAGCACAATCATAGCAGCACATTAGACAATCAAAAGCCGACCACAGCCCTTCCAATTCTCACTCTTGTTTTCAACAGCTGTCACCCCTTGGCTTCCTCTCCCCCTCGCAAGTGTCCTCCTGGGTCGCTGGCGGAGAGATCAAAAGATTATATTGACTGAGGCTCCTCACTGCGGGGCTCTCGGCTCCTCCCATGAGCGGATAAGCCAGCTCTGTGCATCTTCTGCAAAGGGGGCAGGCGGCAGCCCTGACCCCAAGGCATTCAGATTTCGGCACCCTGGGCAGTTGCTTTGTGCACCTCTGGGACTGGGCTGGGCTTTGCAGCAAAAGTGGTGAGGGGATCTGAATAAAGAAAAACACGGGTTTCTGCATGCTGGTGGCACCTCAAACAAACAAACAAACAAACAAACAAAAACAAGGGGTTGGGCTACAGAAGAGGCAAAGTGAATTTTGCAGAGGGGGTGTTTCCCCCCTGCATGCTAAATGTATGATAGCTAAATAATGGTATAACGGTAAAGGTAAAGGTACCCCTGCCTGTATGGGCCAGTCTTGACAGACTCTAGGGTTGTGCGCTCATCTCACTCTAGAGGCCGGGAGCCAGCGCTGTCCGCAGACACTTCCGGGTCATGTGGCCAGCGTGACGAAGCTGCATCTTGCGAGCCAGCGCAGCACACGGAACGCCGTTTACCTTCCCGCCAGTAAGCGCTCCCTATTTATCTACTTGCACCCGGGGGTGCTTTCGAACTGCTAGGTTGGCAGGCGCTGGGACCGAGCGACGGGAGCGCACCCCGCCGCGGGGATTCGAACCACCGACCTTTCGATCGGCAAGTCCTAGGCGCTGAGGCTTTTACCCACAGCGCCACCCGCGTCCCAATAAATAATGGTATAGATAGCATTAATGTTCCCAGCATAAATTCATCTGGGAGAGCCGCAGCTCAATAGTAGATCATCTGCTCTGCTTCAAGATCATCATCATCATATTATTATTATTATTATTATTTATGCCCCACCCAACTGGCTGGGTTTCCCCGGCCACTCTGGGCAGCTCCCAACTGAATATTAAAAACACAGTACACATTAATGTTATGTACTGAGTTGAACAGGGACGCGGGTGGCGCTGTGGGTAAAAGCCTCAGCGCCTAGGGCTTGCCGATCGAAAGGTCGGCGGTTTGAATCCCCGCGGCGGGGTGCGCTCCCGTTGCTCGGTCCCAGCGCCTGCCTACCTAGCAGTTCAGAACCCCCCCCTGGTGCAAGTAGATAAATAGGGACCGCTTACTAGCGGGAAGGTAAACGGCGTTTCCGTGTGCGGGTCTGGCTCGCCAGATGCAGCTTTGTCACGCTGGCCACGTGACCCGGAAGTGTCTCTGGACAGCGCTGGCCCCCGGCCTCTTGAGTGAGATGGGCGCACAACCCCAGAGTCTGTCAAGACTGGCCCATACAGGCAGGGGTACCTTTACCTTTACCTTTTACTGAGTTGAATAGGATCCAAAAGGCAGCAGTCTGATTGGTCCTAGAACAATAGGATTCAGAATTAAGCAGTCTGATTGGTCCTAGAACAATAGGTTCCACAATGCAGCAGTCTGATTGGTCCACAGGAGCCACCCAATCCAGCTCCAGGTGGAAGTGAATCCGCAACCTGATTGGCCTACAGGAGAATCCCGAAATTAGCCAATCACGTGGGCCCCATTGTGTGAATAATGTATATAAAGCAGACATTCTGGGGGAACTTCCATTCCTCCTTACCACTATGAGCTCAATAAAGAGCATGAAATCCACTCTCGACTCAGAGTATATTTCAATTAAACCTTAAAAACTTCCCTAAACAGGGCTGCCTTCAGATATCTTTTAAAAGTAAGATAGTTGCTTATTTCCTTGACATGCAGAACGTCCCAGGTTTAATCCTTGGCAAGATCTCCAGAGGAAGTGACTCCCTGTGTAAAATCACGGAGAGTCACTGCTGCTCAAATGTAGACACAATTATAATTGTATATTTATTTATACCCCACCTTTTCCCCCTGACAGGACTCAAGGTGGCTTACCGACAAAAAGACTATTGAGCTACTTGCACCAGTATAATGCAGCTCCCAACATTCCTGTATTTTCTCATGTTGGTTCGATTCTGACTTTCAGCCAGGCGTGTTTAGTGTTTCAGCATTACCTTAATTTCCAGTTCATGATTCAATTGTAATTTTTTTTGCTTGAAGAAATGCCTTTCCTTTGAGTAACCACGGGGGTCTAGCAATGAGGGGCGCCCGCCCCATTCCCTCCAACGCCGCCGGCGTGATGCTCACGACGGAAGCGACCCAAGCTGGAGTGAGAATCACCTGCGCTTATTATCGCCTTTGCTCATCGCTCTGATCTTCTCCCACCCTGAACTTTGAAGGCAGGGGAAATGTTTGAGGACACATGCCAGGGATTGGCAAAGCATCTCGATGACCGCGGAGCCTCCTCTGGTCTTTCAGAATGTCAACAGCTCTATGGTTTCGGGATTAAAGATGGCGCTCACCATCTCCCCTTCCTTTTGCAGTCACCGGGCCCCTGACAGAGCCGCAGATTGCCTACGTGTGCCGAGAAACACTGCAAGTGAGTATGAACGTATGGGTGGGTCTTAGGCCACACCCCCTTGGCAGCCATATTGTGGCTGGTGCCCACGGCACTTTGTCCCCCACTTGCTTTTAAGCAGTATCACACCACTTTAAACTGCCTCAATGTCTTCTTCCCTCAGTGACTCCGGAGTGGTTTAACAATCAGTCCCTCTTGCAAGGGAACGCTTGGAAGCTGTGCCTCCATAGGGAGAATAAGAGTCTCCTAACCATTCTTAGCTGTTTCACCAGTGTTTAATAAATAATAATAATATTTATATCCCGCCCTCCCCAGCCGAAGCCGGGCTCAGAGCGGCTAACAACAGTAAAGTAATACAGCATTCTAAAATCAGTTCATTCTAAAATCAGTTCAAAATTTAATTCATGGCAACCATTGGGCTAGAGTTCTGTGAGGATTACAGAAGGAAGGGGTCAGGCTGTGCCGCTCTGTCTTGCAGGCCCTGCGGAAAGATGTCAAGCCCCGCAGGGCCCTAGTCTCTTGTGACAGAGCGTTCCACCAGATCGGAGCCACAGCCGAAAAAGCCCTGGCTCTGGTTGAGGCCAGCCTAACCTCTCTGTGGCCTGGGACCTCCAAGATGTTTTTGTTTGAAGACCATAAGGTCCTCCGTGAGACATACCAGGAGAGGCGGTCCCATAGATACGAGGGTCCTAGGCCTTATAGGGCTGGTTAAAACCAGCACCTTAAACCTGCTCCTGTACTCCACCGGGAGCCAGTGCAGCTGGTATAGCACCGGGTGAACGTGATCCTGTGGCGAGGACCCCGTAAGGAGTCTCGCCGCGGCATTCTGCACCCGCTGGAGTTTCTGGGTCAGCCTCAAGGGCAGCCCCACGTTGAGTGAGTTACAATAATCAAGTCTGGAGGTGACCGTCGTGTGGATCACAGTGGCTAGGTCAGGGCGAGAGAGGTAAGAGTGCTATGGTGCTGCTTTGAATGTATGGTTCAGGTAGGGCCTTTCTGAAAAACCCAGGAGTGCCGACTGGTCCGAAAAGGTTGGCAAACCATGGTGTACTGTGTGCTTCAGAAACTATGGACAGCTTGGAGGGGCCCCTGAGAGTCTCCTGGTTCGTGTGTCAAAGTTTTATTTCTCCTGTCAATAAGGATGGCTGGTTCCATAATGTGGGTCTTTAATTTCACCCTCTAGGGTCTGACTTATCTTCACAACCAGGGGAAGATCCATAGAGACATCAAGGTAATAACAGATCTAAACTTGGGGCAGGGCCGAGGCAAAGCAAAACACTTATTTCTGCAGCGCTCATGGGGCAAGATTCTTAGCTACTGCAGCTTTTGTTTTTCACTCCTTGCCGGGAAATATGTCAGGCAGCGAAGGCTGCTTCGAACACAGAAAGGGCGCCGTTTCCCTCTTGAAAGTGAAACGGACTGTAAGCAGGGTCTGTGAGTGTGGCCCTGGGATGGTTTGTTCATGCTTTAAATCATCACAGCTGTGTTTACTGAACCACCACCTTCCCATTTGCATTCTCGAAGCATGTAAACGTTAACTGCAAAATGAACCCCCCCGTGACGGAACATGGATAAAGTCAGGTTTTTAAAAGCAGCAACAGTGACTGGTAGTCGTGGCAGGTCTCTGGCAGTGATGTCAGAGAGGCTCTCGGGAGAGGCAGAAAGGCCCCCGGCTGTCATTGGCCGGGCTGCTGTGACGCTGCAGAAGGGGCGGGGCGGTCGGAAGGTCCTAAGGCAGGCACAGCCAAACTTGGCCCTCCAGATGTTTTGGGACTACAACTCCCATCATTCCTAGCTAACAGGACCAGCGGTCAGGGATGATGGGAGTTGTAGTCCCAAAACATCTGGAGGGCCAAGTTTGGCTGTGCCTGTCCTAAGGAAACAAGGGGGAAGGATCTAGGGAAAGAAGGGAGAGGCAGCCAGGAAGTGAAGGGGGTTTGACAAGTAGAACAGAGTGACATGAAGAGGAAGTAGCTCAGCGGAAAAATGAGAAACTGTGATATAGGAAGGAAAACCAGGTCATAAAATGTGCATGGTGATTACGATTACGATATCTTTATTGTCATTGTCCCATGCAAAACAATGAAATTGAAAAACTACATAAAACTACATAAAAACTACATAAAACTACCACAAAACTACATAAAACATAAAAGTTCACCTGGTGGTTGTTAGGGGAATAAAAAACTTAACATGTGGGGAATTCCTACCCTTAAAGTGTGGGGGAGAGCACTGCGTGGAACCCCACTTCAACTGACTGCCTCTAAAGGCAGTGTGGTGCAGTGGTTAGTGTCAAACTAGGATCTGGGAGAGACCTGGGTTCAAATCACTCCACTCGCCTATGAAGCTCAGTGGGCTGCGTCACTCAGCTTAACCTACCTCACAGGGTTCTTGTGGGGGTGAAATAAGGAGGGGGAAGAGAACCATTTACCCCCACCTTAAGCTCCTTGGATGAAAAAGGTGGGATATAAGTAAATTATTTCCCCTGTCGCTTCACATTTCAGGGAGCCAATGTTCTCCTCAACGACCACGGGGAAGTCAAGCTGGGTATGTCTCACCATGTGTTTTCAGATTGCCAGATCTGCCCCAGGGTCAAATCTAAATTTGCCAGGGTCGCGTGTTAAAGGGGATGGGAATTGTAGGTCTGCAAGGGGAAAGCTATAGTTCCCAAGATTACTGGGGTGCTTTGAATGTTCTATAACAATATGAAAATAAAGGGGTTGCATCTCCAACACTGTTCCAACTCAGAGTAGACCTGCTGAAATTAATTGCCACGACTCACTCAGGTCCAGACATTGCAGTGGGTTTACTCTGAGTAATTTTTTAAAAATAAATTTTTATTAGTTTTTATTACTCTGAGTAAAATTTAGCGGGACAGACTCCTAACGTATTAAAATCAGTTATTTATGACCAGAAGGAGATTGGGAGGTGGGACTTCTGGGTTTTCTTAAAACCCAGGTACCTTTCCCCAGAATTTGAGCACTGCCCACATTAGTTGGCACATGTCGTTCCTCATTCTTCCATTTCTGTTTCTTCCATCTTGCATTCCAGCGGATTTTGGAATCTCAGCTCAGCTCAGCGCCACCTTTGCCCGGAGAATGTCTTTCATAGGGACCCCTTACTGGTAAAAAGGACCAGCTGTTTGGTGGTGGTGGTGGGTGGGTGTGTCGCCAACTGGCTTTTCGAAATGGGTGGTGTCTAGATTTGAAGGCAATGGGCTGCAGGGAGAGGGGAGTTTTCCTCAACCAGCCCACCACCACTGTTGATGCATCAGTGTTTCTAAACCTGGGCTGCAGCCTCCATCAATCCCAGACGTCCTGGTCAATCGTAGAGTTGGAAGGCACCCCTGCAATGCCAGAATCTCAACTCAAGTATCCGTGACAGATGGCCACCCAACCTCTGTTTACAAACCTCCAAGGAAGGAGAGTCCACAATCTCCCCAAGGGAGTTCTTTCCACTGTCAAACGGCTCTTCCTGTCTTTCTGAATCTCCTTCCTGGTAATTTGAATCCATAGGTTTGAGTCCTGCCCTCTGGAGCAGGAGAAAACAAGCACGCTTCTTCCATGTGACAGCCCTTGAGATAACTGAAGATGTCCGACGTATCACTTCTCAGTCTCCTCTTTACCAGGCTAAACATACTGAAATATACTCGGAGTCCTGCAGTGATTTCATGCTCTTTATTGCAGCTTGTAAAACAGTGATTACTTCCTCCCCACCCCAGAACCTCAGGCCTTTATATACATTATTTACACAATGAGTCCCATCCGATTGGCTGATTCTGCTTCCCTCCTGGAGCCTGATTGGTCTTCTCCTGCAGGCCAATCAGGTGTTGCATTCTACGATCCTACCAGCCTAATAGGCTGATTAACTTCCTCCTGGAGGCTGATTGGTCTTCTCCTGTAGGCCAATCAGTTGTTGCATTCTAGGATCCTACCTGCCTGTTGTTCTAGGATCCAAGCTTAGTACATAACACATACCCAGCTCCTTCAACCGTTCCTCATCAGGCTTGGTTTCCAGGCCCTTGATCATCTTGGTCGCCCTCCTCTGCACACCCTTCCAGCTTGTCAATTTCCTTTTTAAAGGGACGATGGGAGTTGTAGTCCAAAAAGCACCTAGAGGGCACTGAGTCAGGGAGGGCTGCGGGAGGCATGCAACGGAAGAGACTGCCTTTAATCGAAGTTGTGGTGAGTCCCGCATTGCGCATGTGTTCCAGGATGGCCCCAGAGGTGGCGGCAGTGGAACTCAAGGGCGGGTATAACGAACTGTGCGACGTTTGGTCCGTGGGGATCACCGCTATCGAGCTGGCGGAGCTTCAGCCTCCCCTTTTCGACGTACACCCTTTGCGGTGAGTTGCACATCCCCTCCCTTCTCTCTCTGGGCTGTGGGAGGTGGCGCAGGGCAACCGCCTTGGTGTCAATGATTTAATTGGGGGTTGTCTGAACATGAAGTGGGGGCGTGGTGTGTGTGTGGTGGTCAGGTGGGATTGCTATGAAGAATTATGAAAAATGTAGCAAGCCATTGTGTCAGCAATGCTTTGACTGGGCTTGAGCCATTTGACATGGTTTCTGATCGAATCCCACAAGCCTCTGCCATTTTCTCTCTGCCTGACAGTCACGTATAATGTTTTACACAGACCAGTTGCTTCACCAGGCATTCTGGGCCATAAGGATAGAAGGTAGCTTTGATGTAGATTTTGTTAATCTTTAGGTAGATTTTAAGGGCCAGGAAAGGGACGCGGGTGGTGCTGTGGGTTAAACCACAGAGCCTAGGACTTGCCGATCAGGAGGTCGGCGGTTCGAATCCCCACGATGGGGTGAGCTCCCGTTGCTTGGTCCCTGCTCCTGCCAACCTAGCAGTTCGAAAGCACGTCAAAGTGCAAGTAAATAAATAGGTACCGCTCCGGCGGGAAGGTAAACGGCGTTTCCGTGCACTGCTCTGGTTCTCCAGAAGCGGCTTAGTCATGCTGGCCACATGACCCGGAAGCTGTACACCGGCTCCCTTGGCCAATAAAGCAAGATGAGCGCCGCAACCCCAGAGTTGGCCACGACTGGACCTAATGGTCAGCGATCCCTTTACCTTTTAAGGGCCAGGAAAAGAGTTCACAAGGAGATGGTAAATACTATCTTTCATTGCCATTCTTCCTTTCCTGTTTATGACCTCCGGGGTTTGCTAAATGCATTCCTCCTTGATTCCTGTTTTATTTACCTAAAAATATGTATGCATGTTCAAAGTAGTCTTTGTAGTTAAAAGGATTTCTCTGATCTAACTTTGTAGGTTTTTTTGAAATGCTCAGAGGACATCTGATTGGTTCTTACGAGCGCTTTTTTAAAAGTTCTTTTGTTAATAAAAGGGACCTGGGCCAGGGTGTGACAGATTATTATTTGCACTTCCTCCCAGAGTCTTGCTGGCCAAGCCTCGTGTGTATTTTATTAATCAGGGTCCAATCCTTCCTCACCTTCGGAACACAACAGGGTGTGTGTGTGTGTGTGATGCTGCTGCATAAGAATTGGTGGCTGACAATGTTGGATGGGCAGGGCTTCAAACTAGGTCCTTGCCTCTCCCTGTGACTAGCAGGATAAATTATGCAAAATAAAGGGCGGTCGTGCGGAATTCATGCCAGCAACAGAACCCAGCTTTTGAGGGTGCAGAATTCAAGAAGGCAAGCACGAGGCAAGAAGCCTGCTCATGAGCAGAGAAGGGTGGGCTTACCTCCTTGTCCCACCTCACAGGGTCCTGGTGCTGATGACGAAAAGCGGCTACCAGCCCCCCAAGCTCAAGGACAAAGCCCGGTGGTAAGTCCAGTTACACGCTCAACGATCGCAGGATTGCGGCGAGGGCGAACGACCTGAGGAGCGCAGCACGTTTTGCGTTATGATTAAGATTATTTATGCAGTTTATCAGCTGCTTGTCACCCAAAGGTCTCCAAGTGACTTATAGCACAATGAAAGCATAAATATAAATGTTCCACGCCACCCCAATCCCCACAGTAGTGTGAGATTTCAGGGGCCTGTGTTTCCTCTAGAAAGAAGGCGCAGCAGAGACAGTGGTGTCTTTATGATATATGGTATTATTTACACAGACAGTGGTACCTCGATTTACAATCTTAATCCGTTCCGGAAGACTATTCTTAAGGCAAAGCTGTTCTTAAATTGAGGTGTGCTTTCCCTAATGAGGCATCCCACTGCCGCTGCCCCTCTTCTGTTCGTAGACCGAGGTAAAGTTTGCTAACCAGAACACTGGTTTTGCAGAGTTCATATACCGAATAGTTCGTAAACAGTGCTGTTCTTAAACCGAGGTACCACTGTACAGTGGTACCTCGGGTTACATACGCTTCAGGTTACAGACTCCGCTAACCCAGAAATAGTGCTTCAGGTTAAGAACTTTGCTTCAGGATTAGAACAGAAATTGTGTGGCAGCAGCAGGAGGCCCCATTAGCTAAAGTGGTGCTTCAGGTTAAGAACAGTTTCAGGTTAAGAACAGACCTCCAGAATGAATTAAGTTCTTAACCCGAGGTACCACTGTATATACAACCTTGGTCAAGAGGGAGGGACTGCAGATCATTCACATCCCAAGAGGGTCCATTATATCCCATCACTGCAGCCTCAGATTCCAAGAGACCTCAAACATCATGTCGGACCCTCTCTGCAGCATAAAACCGACTGCCCTTCTTGTGCTTTGCCCCCCTCACTTTCCAGCTTGCAAAAGGGGCACCTATTTCCTGTTTGCTTACCTCATCACCCGCTGCAATTCTGGAAGCTTCCCCCTACTACTTCTGGTATTCACTTTCGCTAATTACCCAGAGCTTAGGGTGGGGTCTCCACACTCTGAGAAGGCTTCCATAGTTCCAGTTACAGATAGGTAGCCGTGTTGGTCTGCCATAGTCAAAACAAAACAAAAATTCCTTCCAGTAGCACCTTAAAGACCAACTAAGTTAGTTCTTGGTATGAGCTTTCGTGTGCATGCACACTTCTTCAGATACACTGAAACAGAAGTTGCCAGATCCTTCTATATAGTGAGAAGGTGGGGAGGGGTATTACTCAGAAGGGTGGTGGGAATGGGTGATTGGCAGATAGCTGTGATGAGCCTGTTGACGACTCTTAACGACTGCAATAGGTCTTACAGGAAAAAGCAATAATACTACAACCACAATAATACTACAACCAGACTTAACACGGACACTGGCACCAGAGCCTGCAATAAACCCAGATGCCAACTTTGCTGCCACATACACCCGGACAACACCATTACTGGCCCCAACAACATCACACACACCATCTCGGGACTATTTAATTGCTCATCGTCTAACATTGTGTATGCCATCAAATGCCAACAGTGTCCTTCAGCTCTCTATATTGGACAAACAGGCCAAACCTTACGCCAAAGAATAAACGGACATAAATCTGACATCAAGAATCACAAGACAGAGAAACCAGTAGGAGAACACTTCAATCTCCCAGGACATTCTATACAAGATCTCAAAGTAGCTGTTTTACTACAAAGGAATTTCAGAAATAGACTGGAAAGAGAAGCTGCTGAATTGCAACTTATTACCAAACTTAAAACCATGGAGAGACCTGGTCTGAACAAAGACATTGGATTCTTATCTCATTATACATGACAAAGCCATTTTTCACCTTCTCACCCCTTGCTTTTTCCTGTAAGACCTATTGCAGTCGTTAAGAGTCATCAACAGGCTCATCACAGCTATCTGCCAATCACCCATTCCCACCACCCTTCTGAGTAATACCCCTCCCCACCTTCTCACTATATAGAAGGATCTGGCAACTTCTGTTTCAGTGTATCTGAAGAAGTGTGCATGCACACGAAAGCTCATACCAAGAACTAACTTAGTTGGTCTTTAAGGTGCTACTGGAAGGAATTTTTTTTTGTTCTGAGAAGGCTTTCACTGATGGGTTAATGATGGGCCATTGTCTTCTTTTGTCCTCCTAATGACCCACGGTTTGTTAGCATAAGCAGAGCCCAGGGATTTCCACGCTTGGTAGAGTTTAGTCAGCCCTTGATTCATTCTAACTTTTTCCTGACTTCCGAGAATTATGGGTGGCTTGCACCCACAAACTCTGGCACCTGGAGGCTTTCAACAATATATTATACCATAACAGTTGCAGGAAACTTTGGCAGCAGACTAGTGAAAAACAACAACATATTCTTAGTCTGTCAGAAGTTTGGGAAAAACAGACCAGCCTTTACTCAGGGATCAGCAAACTTTTTCAGCAGGGGGCCAGTCCACTGTCCCTCAGACCTTGTGGGAGCCCAGACTATATTTTGAAGGGGGGGGAAAATGAACAAATTCCTATGCCCCACAAATAACCCAGAGATGCATTTTAAATAAAAGGGGACATTCTACTCATGTAAAAACACACTGATTCCCGGACCGTCCACGGGCCGGATTGAGAAGGCGATCGGGCCAGATCCGGCCCCCGGGCCTTAGTTTGCCTACCCATGCTTTACATGGCACTGAAAAGAAAGCAAGGAAGGTGCTAGGCAGACCTTCAGCAGAGACAGACCTTCTGCTCAGAGAGCTACAATTCCCAGTGTTCCCTTTGATTGATTATCAAACCGTTCTGGGAACTATAGCTCTCTTGAGGGGAATAGGGAATCCATAACAACTCTCAGCGCTCTTAACAAGCTACACTTCCCAGAATTCTTTGCAGGAAGTGGTATGACATTGCTTTAAATGCATAGAGTAAATAGGGGACGTTAGTCGGAGCTTACAGCCATAAACTCTCCTGTCCCCACAGGAGTCAGGCCTTTCACCACTTTGTCAAGGTGACGCTGACCAAGAACCCGAAGAAGCGTCCCACTGCCTCCAAGATGCTGACCGTAAGTATCCCAATCGCCTCCCCTCCCTTCTCCGCTCATGAGTCCCAGGGAGGGGTGGGTTTTGTAATCAGTTTCCCCCTAAAACATTACATCCGAGGTGGCTTAAAAGCCTTCCAAATGCGCATGGGGGTGGGGGCGCCGCCGTATAACCACACCAGGCACAGTCTTCGTTTCAAGTTTGTGTTGTAAACAAAAATTGCCCTTTTCCCTTATGGGGTATCCAAGAGCCCATATAGAGTCCTTACATAGTTTCCCTATTGGTAGGAGAAAATAACAGAGGCCAACCAGAGAATATTGAGAAGCAATGCAGCTAGTAAGCTTGATCTTTATTGATCTGTTGCAACAGGGTGCTCCCCTCACACGCAGGAGAGGAGGAGGAACCCCGAAAAATGGCGTGCAGGGTCTTATAAAGACTTTTGAAATTGCCACCCTGTAGATCAAGACCACCCCCAGAAACGTCATACATACATCACAGAAGGGGTGTAACCTAAGACCACCCCTCAGATACATCACACCTACATCACAGAAAAGGTGGTCTAAAACAGAAATTTAAATATTGTTTTTCTCCTGTCGTTGTTTATCTCCTGTCTGGCAGGCTACTTGATTGGATTGCCTGGGGAGCCTGGCCAGTCTTTTGTAGTGATAAATACATAGTTCCTGGGCCATGTCGCAGGTTCACACCCTATTCAAACACAGACATACCCTTAAGACAGGATTTGTGAAGGAAAAGACAATGGGGAGGGGCTTTTCCACTTTGACCATGCAGAGAAAACATTTGCTCAGTTCAGGAATCAAAATGGCTTCAGGTCGGTCTTCCTGTGCTGATCTATGTACGTGCGGTTATGAACATTGCCATTTATCTAAGACCTCAAAATTCCTATCACACTTGCACTGGGGAAGAGGCAAGCTGTACTTTACGAAACCTAAGCGGCTTGCCTCTTCGGCATAACGTCGGAAGCTGTAAATATGGCTATCTCCCTCTCCACCTGCCGTGGCTCTGTCCCTAGGATGGATTCCAGCTATCTCCAACTGACCAGTGGCGTAGCGTGGGGGGTGCAGGGGGGGCCGGCCACACCGGGCGCAACATCTGGGGGGGGGGCGCACACTAATCTAGTGGAAGAGACTCGAGTGCTAAAATCCACGGGTTAGGGGGCGCAAATTACTTGCCTTGCCCCGGGTGCTGACAACCCACGCTACGCCACTGCAACTGACCCCTTCCTTTCACCAGCACCAGCTAGTTTCCCAGGAAAGGCTCAGCCGCAGCCTGACCCTTGAGCTCCTGGAGAAACTGCGCAACCCTGACAAACTTTCCAGCTGCAGAGGCGAGCCAGATGAAGAGGAGCAAGAGGTGAGAGCGGATGGGATGAGGTTGCAGAAGGGCAAAGAAATGAACATTGTGGGGTTGCACTTACTTCTTTGCTTTCCTTTTTTTGTGGTGCCCAAAGCCTCTTCTGTTGTGCCCATGACGAGACCCTCGTTTTCCCCACATGTATGTTGCAGTTTCACTATAAAGCCAATAGACACCGGTCTGTATTATGGACGCAACAAACATCTGAGGGTTTCCGTTCTGAAGCGAAACATCTCTATTTGCAACTGCGGAAAAGCGTCCTAAAAGCAAACTGGTTTTAAGCTACTTAATGCAGGAAGGATGAACTGGGTGCAATAGTCAGTTGTGCAATAGCAAGCCAGCTAGGATTGAGATGGGGAACAAAGATGGGCTGGCAAAGGGTAATAAATAATAATAATAATAATAATAATAATAATAATAATAATTTATTATTTGTACCCCACCCATCTGGCTGGGTTTCCCCAGCCACTCTGGGCGGTTTGCACAAAGACCAAAAATACACTAAAATGTCACACATTAAAAACTTCCCTGAACAGGGCTGCCTTAAGATGTCTTCTGAATGTCAGGTAGTTGTTTATCTCTTTGTTTATCTCAATGTCTCCCAAGGCCAAAAATGACCCCCGCTCTTGGGGTTGTAAAGCAAAAAACACACACTAACTGTCCCCCCCCTTACAATCTGTTTTCTCGACCACAGACACCCCCACCTCCAGTGCCCCGAAGAATTCGCTCCAGCCAACGGCATGGCGTGACCTCACCGGGATGCACCAACTCCAGGGGTATGTCTGCCCCATTGCGCTCCTGTACAGGGGCCCCCTTGCTTCTCTCCTTGCCCTTTGCATGCTAGGCTCGCACCCCCCTCTCCTCTCCAGAGGGCCCTCCTGCAAGCTCCGCCCCACTTTCTGTCTCCACCCACCTTGGAGTGACCCTCTAAATAACTCCCTTCTTCTCATCTCATTGCAGCCCATGATTGCAGCCCCACGCTCAGGAACAGCCAGAGTCCGGAGTCCCCGAACTTCACGGTACCTCTTCACCCCTCCCTCCCTGTTCCAATTGATACACAGCTATTGTCCCCTTTGCCCCCCCAAAAGAAAGAAACGGCTCCTTTATTTCAGGCATAGGCAAACTCGGCCCTCCAGATGTTCTGGGACTACAACTCCCATCATCCCTGACCACTGGTCCTGTTAGCTAGGGATGATGGGAGTTGTAGTCCCCAAAACATCTGGAGGGCCAGGTTTGCCTATGCCTGCTTTATTTAACCGCTTCGTATTTCACCTGTCAGCGGTTCGAATCCCCGTGACGGGGTGAGCTCCGTTGCTCGGTCCCTGCTCCTGCCAACCTAGCAGTTCGAAAGCACGTCAAAGTGCAAGTAGATAAATAGGTACCACTCCGGCGGGAAGGTGAAGGTAAACGCCGTTTCCGTGTGCTGCTCTGGTTCACCAGAAGCGGCTTAGTCATGCTGGCCACATGACCCGGAAGCTGTACGCCGGCTCCCTTGGCCAATAAAGCGAGATGAGCGCCGCAATCCCAGAGTCGGCCACGACTGGACCTAATGGTCAGGGGTCCCTATACCTTTACCTTTTTTATTTTACCCCTAACCCTGGTACCAGAGGGTCCCTGGATTTATCTTTCTGGGGCTGGGCTTACACCAGGGAACTCATCGCCCCTGGCTGGCCACATTTGTTAGGTCTGATCTGTGAAAACCCCCTTCGAAGTGCTGTTCGAAGTGCCAGCGCTTTGAAAGCGGCTTCCCGTGACCCAACGGTGAGTCTTCCTGCAAACACCTTCCAAGCACTATTTGGGAGAGCGCTCTGAAAAGGAGCTTCTGAACTCCTGACATAAACAGCAGTGGCTGAGCTTTGCGAACCGCCTCTGGAAATAAGTGCTGTCTTGCAGGAAGCGCTGTGGTCTAAACCATGGAGCCTCTTGGGCTTGCCAATCAGAAGGTCGGCGGTTCGAATCCCCGCGATGGGGTGAGCTCCCATTGCTTGGTCCCTGCTCCTGCCAACCTAGCAGTTCGAAAGCATGCCAGTGCAAGTAGATAAATAGGTACCATTGCGGTGGGAATGTAAACGGTGTTTCTGTGCGCTCTGGTTTCCATCATGGTGCTCCATTTCTCCAGAAGCAGTTTAGTCAAGCTGGCCATGTGTCCCTGAAAGCTGTCTGTGGACAAACGCTGGCTCCCTCGACCTGAAAGCGAGATGAGTGCCACAAGCCCATAGTCGCCTTAACCATCCAAGGCACCTTTTACCTTTACTATAGGCCACTTTCAGAGGAGCCAGGTTTTCACCTGTCACTCTAAATAGGATGTCAGGTGTGGGAGCAGGTGGGCTTCTACTGCGTCTGCGTGACCGCTCTGAAGAAATGCCATGCTCTTAGTCCATTTCCAAATAAATAATAATAATAATAATAATAATAATAATAATAATAATAATAATATGCTGCCCATCTGATTGGGTTGCCCCAGTCACTCTAGGCAGCTTCCAACAAAATATTGAAACATCAAGACTGCTGCCACCCCTGCCACCATCGTGGGCCCTCCTTTGAAGACCAGTTCCTCCAGTCTTTGCTTTCTGCTTGCAGGAAATCTCTGCGGATTCTGGATATGGTACTGGCAGCCACCTCTATGGTGCTTCGTTTGCCAGCAGGTAAGGGTGCTACTTTTATATGCCTGTTGTCTTTGTCCATGGAGTTTTCTTGGCAGGGATACTGGAGTGGCTTGCCGGTTCCTGCTCCAGGTGGCTCACGTTTGGTCAAAACTCTCCACTATGACCTGTCCATCTTGGGTGGCCCTGCATGGCATAGCTCATAGCTTCTCCGAGTTATTCTCTGAGTTATTCAAGCCCCTTCGCCACGGCAAGGCAGTGATCCATGAAGGGGAGAGCTTCTTGAAGTTACCAACATGAGTTTGACCAAACTGCGGGAGGCAGTGGAAGACAGGAGTGCTTGGCGTGCTCTGGTCCAGGGGGTCACGAAGAGTCGGACACAACTAAATGACTAAACAACAACAAGGGTGCTACTGCAATTATTATTATTACCATTGCCTTATGAATTGCCTTCTAAACCACCGTCTCAAGGTGATTTCCACCTAAAAATAATTTAGAATGTAGCCTTATTGGAGTTCACCGATTGGGTCTGCGTTGCTCCGGGACAGGAGGAAGGAAGTCAAATGACACCGAGGTTGGTTCAAAGAAAGAGTTTATTCTGCTCTCCGGATAGCAGAAGGCACTTGCGTGATCAAGTCCACAGCAAGTCCAAAGAAATGAGAAGTTTCAATGCAGTATATATATCCTCCAGGCACCCTCTCCCTCCTTCCCCAGGAATCCAACCACGTCAGCTTGTACACGCAGGTTGACATCACAGATGTTCCTGCTCTGGCACTCTTAACCATAAAAGGGATTTCCTTCCTGCACTCCTGACCACAAAAGGATCTTCCTCTTCCTACTCTTATCTTGGAGGAAGAGGTCATCTCCAGGAACACGCTTCTGGCGCTGCTCCCGGACTCCGGTCTGTGCGTCTTTTGTGGTCAGCACATAAGATAAGGCACTGACGTCTGCTCTGTTCCCCTAGACCAGCCTGGGTCACCCCTTGCCGTGACTGATAAGGGAGAGAGTTTGTTTATACAGCTGTGTCCTTGTTATGCATTTGCTCAACAGCTCAAGTTTTATGCATTTTAGAGTGCTTTCTTGGAGAAAGAAGAAAGGGGGGGGTTAAGTTCAGTTTTAAACTGACTGTACGGAGACCCATTCCTTCAAGAAGAGCTAAAAATGCGAAAAAAGCAAATACAGTGGTGCCCCGCAAGACGAACGCCTCGCAAGACGGAAAACCCGCTAGACGAAAGGGTTTTCCGTTTTGGAGGCGCTTCGCAAAACGAATTTCCCTATGGGCTTGCTTTGCAAGACGACAGCCCATAGGGAAATCTCCGGGACAGCGGGGAAGCGCAGTGCGTCTTCCCCACTGTCCTTGGACCTCCTCCGAAGCCTGGCGGCGGGGCGGGGACACCTCCTCCCGCCGCCGCCGGGCTTCGGAAGGCTCCTCCGAAGCCGGGCGGCGGGGCGGGAACACCTCCCGCCGCCGCCGGGCTTCGGAACGATGCTCCGAAGCCGGGCGGCGGGGAGGGAACACCTCCCCCCGCCGCCCGGCTTCGGAACGATGCTTCGAAGCCAGGCGGCGGGGCTGCGAAGCCTGGGCGCGCTGATCTCAGCGCGCGCAGGCTTCGGCATGCTGGCAACTCTCCGCGAAGGTCCGCGAAGCCTGCTGTCCAGGACAGCTTTTGAAGGCGGGGGGGGGGGGAGCAAAGACTTTCGCCCCCCGCCCGCCTTCAGAAGAGGTCCTGGACCTCTTCTGAAGGCAGGCGGGGGGCAAAAGTCTTTGTTCCCCCTGCCTGCCTTCCCAGGGGCTTTTAAATCGCCCCGGACAGCGGAGAAGTCCTCCGCTGTCCCGGGGTTTTTTAAAATGCTGGGGGTGGGAAGAAAAACCCTTGTTCCCCCCCCCCAGCCTTCAGAAGAGGTCGGGGGACAGACTGTCCCCGGACCTGGTCTGAAGGCGGTTTCCATAGGAACGCATTAATTGATTTTCAATTGAAAAACTCGCAAGACGAAGAGACTTGCGGAACGAATTAATTTCGTCTTGCGAGGCACCACTGTACATTTAAAAACGAGGCTGAGACCCTGACACTCGTGATCTAGACCCTTTTATCCAGCTGGATCACTGCCTTGCCGTGGCGAAGGGGCTTGAATAACTCAGAGAAGCTATGAGCTATGCCGTGCAGGGCCACCACGCTCTAGCCAGTCACATTCTACAGCCTTATATCTTGCTTCCCTTTCCTTTATAGGGAGGATTCGGCAGACTCAGACCACGATTACGACGACGTGGATGTGTAAGTGGCAAAGTTTCTCTGTCTCCCTTTGAGAGTACAACCAGTTTTGGAGTTATACTACAAAGCGTTTGGAGCACGTCGGGTTGGCAAAAGTTCCAGCAGGGTTTAGGAACCAGGGGGTTGAGGCAAATGCTTCCCCAAAGGGTTGGATAGATGAGCTCCAAGCATTGCTTTAACCTACTGTTAGCAAAAACCTTAACCCAGGGGTCAGCAAATTTTTTCAGCAGGGAGCCGGCCCACTGTCCCTCAGACCTTGTGGGGGCTGGACTATATATATATATATATATTGGGGGGGAGAACGAATTCCTATGCCCCACAAATAACCCAGAGATGCATTTTATATAAAAGCACACATTCTACTCATGTAAAACGGCCTCGGTCCTTTATACCTGAAGGAGCGTCTCCACCCCCATCGTTCAGCCCGGACACTGAGATCCAGCTCCGAGGGCCTTCTGGCGGTTCCCTCATTGCGAGAAGTGAGGTTACAGGGAACCAGACAGAGAGGGCCTTCTCAGTAGTGGCGCCCGCCCTGTGGAACGCCCTCCCTTCAGAGGTGAAGGAAATAAGCAGCTATCTTATCTTTAAAAGACATCTGAAGGCAGCCCTGTATAGGGAAGTTTTTAATATTTAACACTGTATTGTTTTTAACATTCGATTGGAAGCCGCCCAGAGTGGCTGGGGAAACTCAGCCATATGGGCAGGGTATAAATAAATTATTATTATTATTATTAAAACACCAGGCAGGCCCCACAATAACCCAGAGATGCATTTTAAATAAAAGGACACATTCTACTCATGTCAAAACACGCTGATTCCCAGACCGTCTGTGGGCCAGATTGAGAAGGCAATTGGGCTGGATCCGGCCCCCGGGCCTTAGTTTGTCTACCCATGCCTTAAAGTACTCCTTTGTTGCTGTTGCTCTCCCAAGCCCGTCCTCTAACTCTTCTCTCTGTTTTCCTTCCTTTTGGGGGCACCTCTTAATGTTCGTCTTCCAGACCCAGCAGATATGATGCAAGCAGGTAACTCATTCCCCCAATCCGTTTTAAAATACAGGGTGGGCATTGGCGGGATTGCTACGATGCCATAAAATATTACAGTTTGGAGGAAAAGGGAGCACTAGCTTCAGCTGTTAGCTGTTTGACCGCTTTCTTCTTGGAGGTGGCAGCCTGCCTTGGCTTCTCACATTTCATGGCAGATCTTGCTAGCAGAACTTTGGCTGGGTTGGAGGGGAATAAAAGCAGGCGGCAGAATCTCGAAACCCCCCCTTGAAATGGGCCCTTCCTTCTTTTTTGTGTGTATAATTTTTATTAAGTTTTCTGTATTCCAATTTAAAATACAGTGGTACCTCAGGTCGCACACAGGATCCGTTCCAGAGCTCCAGTCGGATCCTGAGGTGTGCATATCCACATTTCTGAAGAAATGTGCGTGCATACGAAAGCTCATACCAATAACTAACTTAGTTGGTCTCTAAGGTGCTACTGGAAGGATTTTTTAAAATTTAATTTTATTTATTTTGCTTTGTTTTGACTACGGCAGACCAACACGGCTACTTACCTGTAAAAAGGACTCTGTTTTTGTTTTGTTTTTTGGGGAAAGTACTTTTAAACTCCCTCCCCCATTCATTTTAAATTATTATTTCCTTTTTCCTTTCAGTGACATCTCAGCTGTCAATCTCCCACCTCCACTGCCCCCCAAGGTAAGTCACAGAAGTAAGCCAAAGGAGCGATCCTTTTCCCTTTCTGGCACGCGTTAAGCAAAATCCAGCACGGAGCTCTATTCTGAGAAGGAAGTGGCCAGTGTTAGATCAAGACAATGTGCCCTCCCCCCCAAAAAAATTTGCTTCTACCCATTGCCACTCCTTGGAAGAAAACCAAACGCCCAGTTGACAAACGCAAACACAGGGCCATCTTAAGCATATCCGGTGCTGTGGTGCAAAGATCCCTCCGGTGCCCTCCCCTATCACAGAATTGTCGACCTTTTCCCAAGCCTCTGAAGGGGTCCGAGGATCAAGAAGCAAGGAGTCACGAAGTCAGGGGTCGGGGGATCAAGAAGCAAGGAGTCACGAAGTCAGGGGTCCGAGGGTCAAGAAGCAAGGAGTCATGAAGTCAGGGGTCTGAGGGTCAAGAAGCAAGGAGTCATGAAGTCAGGGGTCGGGGGATCAAGAAGCAAGGAGTCACGAAGTCAGGGGTCCGAAGGTCAAGAAGCAAGGAGTCATGAAGTCAGGGGTCTGAGGGTCAAGAAGCAAGGAGTCAAGGAACCAAACACAGCAAGGCAGGGAACGTCTTGCTCTGGCAAAGAGCCAAAGGGAAAATGCTGACCTTATATCCCTTCCCGGCTCTTGCCACCCGGTGCTGTGAGTTACCAATCGGCCTCACCTGTGCGGCCGCACCTTGCCTCTCCAGAACAAACTTAGGAAGGCCCCAGTCCTGCAGAGTCCTATTGGTCACAGGGCCTGGCTCCTGCACGCACACCTGACACAAAGAAAGGGTAGGCCCTGAGGCTGTTGGCATCCTGAGAGATCCTTCGGTTCGAAAGCTCCCCTTCTCCCTCTTGGGGTGAGCAGTGGCTTGGCTGGCTGAGAGAGGCATGGTTTATGTGGGGAAAGAAGGATGGTTCATGGAGATTAGCTGAACTCTGCCCTCTCTCTCCCCCCTCTGCAGCCCAAGCTCCGGGTCTCGCCGGACGAGACGGCGGTGGAACGATCCATGCCAAGGTGCTCCCTCAAGCCCATACTCCGAGGACGGTGCTCCAGTGGGCCTGTGACGGGACGGGCTCCTCACCAGGCTATTCCAGTCGGGGCCCAGGCATGCCACCTCAGCACCAGATCAGGTACGAACTCCCCAAGGAAATGCAAAGAAACAGGAGCCCCAACATTTGGGCACGCAAACCATTATCGTTGTTGTTATTGTTATTTGTATACTGACCTTCATCCATACCTCTCAGGGCAGTTCACAAGTAAAGATACAAGATATAAAACAACCCCCCACAAAATTTATAATTCCTGAAGGACCAGGTGTGCAGCCTGGGAGTCATTTTGGACTCACAGCTGTCCATGGAGGCGCAGGTCAATTCTGTGTCCAGGGCAACTGTCTCCTAGCTCCATCTAGTACGCAGGATGAGATCCTACCTGCCCTCAGACTGTCTTGCCAGAGTGGAGCATGCTCTAGTTATCTCCTGTTTGGACTACTGCAATGCGCTCTATGTGGGGCTACCTTTGAAAGTGACCCGGAAACTGCAGTTAATCCAGAATGCGGCAGCTAGACTGGTGACTGGGAGCGGCCGCCGAGACCACATAAAGACCTACATTGGCTCCCAGTACGTTTCCGAGCACACTTCAAAGTGTTGGTGCTGACCTTGAAAGCCCTAAACGGCTTCAAAGGCCCAGTATACCTGAAGGAGCGTCTCCACCCCCATCGTTCAGCCCGGACACTGAGGTCCAGCTCCGAGGGCCTTCTGGCAGCTCCCTCCCTGTGAGAAGCCAAGTTACAGGGAACCAGGCAGAGGGCCTTCTCGGTAGTGACACCCACCCTGTGGAACGCCCTCCCACCAGATGTCAAAGAGAAAAACAACTGCCAGACTTTTAGAAGACATCTGAAGGCAGCCCTGTTTCGGGAAGCTTTTAATGTTTGATGCATTACTGTATTTTAATATTTGGTTGGAAGCTGCCCAGAGTGGCTGGGGAATCCCAGCCGGATGGGCGGGGTATAAATAATAAATTGTAGTATTATTATTATTATTAAAAAATAAGAATGAAAACAAACCAATCATCCCCGCTCCCACAAACACAATTTAACAGGGCATTGGATGTTAATCAGCCAAAGTCCTGGTTGAAGAGGAATGGTTTCTCCTGGCACTTAAAGTGTATAATGAAGGCTATGGGATGCAGGTGGTGCTGTGGTTGAAACCACTGATCAGAAGGTTGGTGGTTCGAATCTGCACAGCGGGGTGAGCTCCTGTTACTCTGTCCCAGCTCCTGCCTACCTAGCAGTTTGAAAGCACGCCAGTGCAAGTAGATAAATAGGTACCACTGTGGTGGGAAGGTAAACGGTATTTCCATGTGCTCTGGCTTCCGTCACGGTGTCCCTTTGTGCCAGAAGCTGTTTAGTCCTGCTGGCCACATGACCTAGAAAGCTGTCTGTGGACAAACGCTGGCTCCCTTGGCCTGAAAGCGAGATGAGCACCGCAACCCTATAGTCGCCTTTGACTGGACTTAACCGTCCAGGAGTCCTTTAGCTTTTACCTATAAGGAAGGCGGGACGCGGGTGGCGCTGTGGGTAAAACCTCAATGCCTAGGACTTGCCGATCGCATGGTCGGCGGTTCGAATCCCTGCGGCGGGGTGCGCTGCAGTCGTTCGGTCCCAGCGCCTGCCAACCTAGCAGTTCGAAAGCACCCCCGGGTGCAAGTAGATAAATAGGGACTGCTTACCAGCGGGAAGGTAAACGGCGTTCCGTGTGCTGCGCTGGCTTGCCAGATGCAGCTTTGTCACGCTGGCCACGTGACCCGGAAGTGTCTGCGGACAGCGCTGGCTCCCGGCCTATAGAGTGAGATGAGCGCACAACCCTAGAGTCTGGCAAGACTGGCCCGTACGGGCAGGGGTACCTTTACCTTTACCTTTTACCGTATTTTTCGCTCTATAACACGCACCTGACCATAACACGCACATCGTTTTTAGAGGAGGAAAACAAGGGAAAAAACATTCTGAATGAAACAGTGGATGTATCATTTTTGTGCTTCATGCTGTGGCCACAGACATGTGATCTGATGGTGAATTTGGGGTGACCCAATGCAAAGATCCTGAGAATCCCTGTGGATCCATGCTTTGCAACCACATTTTTGCACCATTGCAGCCCCAGGCAACAGTGGGTGCGTGATTTTTTGGGTGCAGGCTGTAGCCATGGACATGCTATGTGATCTGATGGTGAATTTGGGGTGACCCAATGCAAAGATCCTGAGAATCCCTGTGGATCCATGCTTTGTAACCACATTTTTGCACCATTGCAGCCCCAGGCAACAGTGGGTGCGTGATTTTTTGGGTGCAGGCTGTAGCCATGGACATGCTATGTGATCTGATGGTGAATTTGGGGTGACCCAATGCAAAGATCCTGAGGATCCTTTTTAACCACGTTTTGCACCATTGCAGCCCCAGGCAACAATGGGTGCGTGATTTTTTTGGGGGGCAGGCTGTAGCCATGGACATGCTATGTGATCTGATGGTGAATTTGGGGTGACCCAATGCAAAGATCCTGAGGATCCATGTTGATCTATGCTTTGTAACCACATTTTAAGTGGGGAGCGAAGGAAAAACAAAGAAGGGACATGAGAGGGGTGTGCAGAGAAGCAGCTGGCTAAGAATGCTGGAGAGGGATTTAACGGGTGGGAGGAAAGAAAGGCAAAAGTTCCCCCCCAAGACAGCCATCTCTCTCTTTCTCTCTCTCTCTCTCTCTCTCTCTCTCTCTCTCTCTCTCCCCCTCCCCCCTCTCCCTCCCCCACTCTCTCCCTCTCCCCCAGCAGCACCGGAGCACAGAGAGGAATTAGAAAGAACGACACTCTGCTTGCCTGGAGGGGAGGGGCTTTCCCTGCTCTTTGTTCCGTTTCAGCAATCACAGCAACGAAACAGAGGAGGGTGGGCAGTAAGACCCTGAGGCAGAATGCAGGAAAGCAGTCACGGAGAAGGGAAACCTGAAACTCTTTTCAGGTTTCCCTTCTCCGTGACTCGCGATTTGACTTTTGCTTGATTTTTTGGCTCCAGGGACCACACATTCGCTCTATAACACGCACAGATATTTCCCCTTCCTTTTTAGGAGAAAAAATCTGCGTGTTATAGAGGGAAAAATACGGTACCTTTATAAGGAAGGCACCAGGAGAGCCTCCCTGGGGAGAATATTCCTCAAACGGGAATTGCAATGCCTGTATGAGCACAAAAGGGGAACACATATTTATTAAAAAATTATCTTGGGGCTGAGAACCAGAACTGGACAGCAATTGACTTCAAAGACAACGGGCTCACACCACGAGGGAAAGTGTGTTTTTTCATTCAGAAAATGAATGGATTGGATCAGGAGGGGAACAAATTTCTGTTCAGGTTTTAAGAGTTTTGTATTTTCTGATACAATGGTAAAAAGCGGCTTTTCGTTGGGACATAAAAGCTTTTAGACCGGTGCTACTGACCCGATTCAAATTCTAAGAAGGTGCAGGACCCAAAGGAAGTGTAGACAGGCCCCACTAACCTAAAACGTGAGGCAAAATAATACCCTCAAAGCCTTTGGCAGCAGCTCGTTACAGAGAAACTTGTCCCGTTTCGGAGATCTGACCAGCACCTATGATTTAAATACATCAAGCATCAAAACAGATGTATTCCCTGATAGATCAAGAGAGAGCACAATCAAAAGAGGCAATGAATCCTCAATTGAGCCGTCTTCCACAGACGCAAAACCACAAATGACCCAGGATCATTTCACTACCTGCTTTGCAGTACAGAAACAGACCATTAGCTGAAATCTGAGAATAATAAAGGCTTCCCTTGGGGCAGGGGAGGGATTTATCCTTTTTCATCAAGTCATCCACTGGTTCGTGTTCACATATTTGATAGCTGTCATTCCAGGGGGCGAGTTTGATTCTATTGAAGGAAATCAAAGTGTACTGGTAGAACACATATTCGAGGCTAGAATTACACAAAGACGATGGATGTGCAGTAACCTGAGGCCTCAAAAGAACTACATGAATTGTATTATTTCCCCATGAAGCCTTTGGTATACATGTCCACAAAGCAGTCCCAAACCATAATTTAGCTTAAGTATGTCACTGAAGGGACGCGGGTGGCACTGTGGGTAAAACCACAGAGCCCTAGGGCTTGCCGATCAGAAGGTCGGCAGTTCGAATCCCCGCGACGGGGTGAGCTCCCATTGCTCGGTCCCTGCTCCTGCCAACCTAGCAGTTCGAAAGCACAAAGTGCAAGTAGGTAAATAGGTAGCGCTCCAGAGGGAATGTAAAGGGCGTTTTCGTGCGCTGCTCTGGTTCATCAGAAGCGGCTTAGTCATGCTGGCCACATGACTTGGAAGCTGTCTGCGGACAAATGCCGGCTCCCTCGGCCTATAGAGCGAGATGAGCGCCGCAACCCCAGAGTCGTCCACAACTTGACCTAATGGTCAGGGGTCCCTTTACCTTTTATGTCACTGAAAGAATCATATATATATATTTAATTTTCATTTGTTTCTGCAACCACTGGTCTGTTCAACTTTCGCCTTCGTTGTTCTGTATGAAATATTTTTCCCTGTTGTTATCCACACTCCGGCAATTCCATTTTCAGTTTCTGCTCACAGGAGCCATAATACACCACGTCCCAAACAAAGAGATGCCATTAGATTCCGAAATTCCCCCCTGTCATCTCACTCCATCTCCCAGCATGCTGGTTCCTCTGCAAAAACACAACAACTCCAGTCCAGAATTCTTTCCATCCTTCCGCTGAGGGTAGATAGCAGAGTCTTCACCCAGTTAATATTATAATTAAACCACAATGACAGCAGAATGCTTTTCCGGGCTTGCTTGCGTATTTCAAACAGTTGCCTTTCAGGGGAGATTTACCAGGTAAAACTGTAAGTACAAATATATCAAAGGAGAATAATAGAGGCTCACCTTGCCCCGGGGCTATACAATTAGTCCATCAATTAATTCAACAAGTGGGTCAGTCCTTTGTGCTGCTAAGAATTACATATTCTTACCTGTTTACTGCCTGCCTCCATTCTTGAGTAAGCAAACAAACAAACCCCTGTGCTGAACAGTGTTTCTGGATAACAACTACTGTTTCGTTGAATTCTTCATCAGCCAATCAGTTCAACACTTGTAAGTAGAAAGATATGTAATTTCTTCGTTAACCAATCTTTTTTCGAATAGATATAATGGAAAATACTCTGGAACAGTTATCCGGAAACACTGTTCAGCAGAGTTCAGAGTTGGACATCAGAATTGGACATTTGCTGATTATACAAAGCTTCACAGCTTGCTCTCTGCTGGGTGAAGTCTAGCCCCGTGATTCGTTTAAGGACTTTCAGAGACTTTCAGAAGGGACGCGGGTGGTGCTGTGGGTTAAACCACAGAGCCTAGGACTTGCCGATCAGAAGGTCGGCGGTTTGAATCCCCGAGACGGGGTGAGCTCCTGTTGCTCGGTCCCTGCTCCTGCCAACCTAGCAGTTTGAAAGCACATCGAAGTGCAAGTAGATAAATAGGTACCACTCCGGTGGGAAGGTAAACGGCGTTTCCGTGCACTGCTCTGGTTCGCCAGAAGTGGCTTCGTCATGCTGGCCACATGACCCGGAAGCTGTACGCTTGCTCCCTCGGCCAATAAAGCAGGGTGAGTGCCGCAACCCCAGAGTCGTCCGCAACTGGACCTAATGGTCAGGGGTCCCTTTACCTTTACTAGAGACTTTCAGAGACTTCAGTTTGTTAGTTTTGATGTTTTGAATTATTCCATAAAGCTTTTCACATTGTTATTGTTTCTGGCCATTGTGTTGCTTTTGATATTGCTGCCTCCAGTCCTGTGCAGATCCCGGGAGCTCGCGGACAGACCTCGCAAACAGGGGCGTTTGCCAGGGCTTTTGGTGGGGGAGTTTATGGGGGAGGCCCAGAGCTCAGTCTCTTGGTGTGCATAGGACCAGAGACATGGAGGGCAAAGGAGCTGCTGCAGGGCTTGTAACACCTGTGCCATGTTTGTCATTCCGCCAGAGAACATAGCGGCAGTACACTTGTAGCAAGTGCAAACTGGTTGCCTTGCTGGAAAGAAAAGGTGCAGCAACCTGAGACCCACCCACTTGAACGAAGAACAACAGATCTCATTCTTTGGACATGCAGATGGTGGTACTTAACTGGCCAGCTTTAGGCCATTACCTTAAAAAGAAACCTGTCTGACATGCATACAGCAGCCACATACACACATATAAATGCAATCTCCTCTCTTGGATTCTGAACCCCAGTGGATGCAGGGTCACAGGCTTGGATGGGACCCACAGATACCATCCAGACTCACCCCACAAAACCTGATAGATGATGTACAGGGAAGTTTTTAATGGTTGGTGTTTTATTGCGCTTTGGATATTTTGTTGGGAGCCTCCCAGAGTGGCTGGGGAAAACCCAGCCCCATGGGCAGCATATAAATCATAAAATTATTATTATTATTATTATTATTATTATTATTATTATTATTATTATTATTGCATACCCACAGCCCTGACTATAAAGTAAGGCTGCATACTGAACCTTACGTACTTGGGAAGAAGCCCTGCTGAATTCAGCGTCTCTTACTTCCGAGTAGGCATAGTTCAGATTGCAAGGCAACACGATGGCCAAATACAATGATACAATATCATTATACACTCTTTATATAATATGAAATATATGAAATCACATAAACAGAAAACTTACGAATCTCTGAAAGTCACAAAATATGCACTCTTAATGGATTCTCTTGAAAATATAAAACCAAGTAAACATAAGTCTTATAAGTCTTTGAAGACTATGCACGTCTGAAAAAAGCAATGTATCCGATTCCTATCTGGTGAAAACAGGCTGTAAAGCTTTGTTTATGGCGTCCAACGCTGCCAAAGTAGTTCATAAACAGACGTTGTGAACAGTGATTCCGGGTATACCCGCTGTTTCGTGGAATTCTTCTTCAGCACAGCAGAAGGATACAGAAATGCTTCATAAACCCATCTGTATGGGGAATGGAAAAGTATAACAACAATTGTTATGGAGCAGTGGTCATAAAGTTATGTAGTCATAGAATCATAAAATCATAGAGTTGGAATAGACCACAAGGGCCATCGAGTCCAACCCCCTGCCAAGCAGGAAACACCATCAGAGCACTCCTGACATATGGTTGTCAAGCCTCTGCTTAAAGACCTCCAAAGAAGGAGACTCCACCACACTCCTTGGCAGCAAATTCCACTGTCGAACAGCTCTCACTGTCAGGAAGTTCTTCCTAATGTTTAGGTGGAATCTTCTTTCTTGTAGTTTGGATCCATTGCTCCGTGTCCGCTTCTCTGGAGCAGCAGAAAACAACCTTTCTCCCTCCTCTATATGACATCCTTTTATATATTTGAACATGGCTATCATATCACCCCTTAACCTCCTCTTCTCCAGGCTAAACATGCCCAGCTCCCTTAGCCGTTCCTCATAAGGCATCGTTTCCAGGCCTTTGACCATTTTGGTTGCCCTCCTCTGGACACGTTCCAGTTTGTCAGTGTCCTTCTTGAACTGTGGTGCCCAGAACTGGACACAGTACTCCAGGTGAGGTCTGACCAGAGCAGAATACAGTGGCACTATTACTTCCCTTGATCTAGATGCTATACTCCTATTGATGCAGCCCAGAATTGCATTGGCTTTTTTAGCCGCTAGTCAACACGGGGGTTAAATTGTTTGGTTAATAGCTCAGATTGCAGCAGACATTCTGCACCTCCCATCCTGTGACAAGCGGGAAAGACTCCCTCTTCCTGGCCAAACATTACCGGAAGCAGCCACATGGGGTCATTCAATGGTACAGTTGGTCGCTGCTGCTTTCGGAATCACTGGAGTCAGGGCTGATCTTCACCTTTCTCTCTTGCAGTTCCTGAACTGCGGCTGACTCCCCAGACCCACGGACCTCCCATCCTTCCCCGCAAGGCAGAGAAGAAGCAGAAACCCGTGAGTGCCTTGATCATCCACACCTGTATTCCCCGAATCGGCTGCGTTGCCTGGGGACTTTGCTCAGCACTTCCCAGCGGAGAGGTGACGGTGGTTTCCCTTGTTGCATCCCCTTTGCCAGGTTGCTGCGCTGTGGGAACCACCGCTTGAGGCTTTGTTTGGCTTCTGGCTGGGCTTTCTGCCTTTGGCTCGGAGGGGCTCAGAAGTCAAACATACCTGTGCCCTGAAAATCCCTTATTTTGGCTGCTGATCCCTTATTTTCAAATCTGTAAGTTGACAGCTATGCTTTCGTCGGTACCGTTATGGATAACTGTTGTCTCCCTCTCTCCCCAGGAGAGGGTGCTCTTCAAGAAGGTTTTCAATGAGTGCCCCTTACACGTCACCTCGGCTACTGCGTGGACCCACCCAAATAGCAACGGTAGGGCATGGAGGGGCGAGGTCTCTGTTGGGGCCATTTACTGGTGGGGGGGGGGACCAGGAAAGCTGAACCAAACTCAAACAATCACACCCGTCTCGTAGAATGACTTTAGACCGGTCTGCTCACCAGTGCTCCACACTGGCACCAAGGTTCTAGTCCTCACTGTTGTGCACTGTACCATCACCCCACCTGCCCTCTCACACTTCCTTTTGTGCTTGTGCCAATCCGCTCACTGACAAACTCCCCCCTTAGGTAGGGTTGCCATAAGTCCTCTTTTTCCAGGACACGTCCTCTTTTTTCAGGATTAAAATTGCTGCCCGGGCGGATTTTTTTAAAATTTGGCAAAATGTCCAACAGAGTCATGTGGGTTGGGTTTGGTGGGAGTTCCAGTCTGAAAATCTAGAGGACACAAGGTTGGGGGAAGGGTGTTCTAGTGCCTCAGACTCAGAACTGAGGCACCTGGCTAAGCTAGTCAGCTGAGAGACTAGCAGAGAATCACAAGAGAGCAGCGTCTTAAACTAGCTAGTAAAGGTACAGTGGTACCTCAGGTTAAGTACTTAATTCCCGGAGTTCCGTTCTTAACCTGAAACTGTTCTTAACCTGAAGCACCACTTTAGCTAATGGGGCCTCCTGCTGCCGCCGCGCTGCCAGAGCACATTTTCTGAAGGACACTGTTGGCATTTGATGGCATACACAATGTTAGACGATGAGCAATTAAATAGTCCCGAGATAGTATATGTGATACCAGATGCCAACTTTGCTGTCACATACACCCGGACAACACCATTACTGGCCCCAACAACATCACACATACCATCTCGGGACTATTTAATTGCTCATCGTCTAACATTGTGTATTCCATCAAATGCCAACAGTGTCCTTCAGCTCTCTATATTGGACAAACAGGCCAAACCTTACGCCAAAGAATAAACGGACATAAATCTGACATCAAGAATCACAAGACAGAGAAACCAGTAGGAGAACACTTCAATCTCCCAGGACATTCTATACAAGATCTCAAAGTAGCTGTTTTACTACAAAGGAATTTCAGAAAGAGACTGGAAAGAGAAGCTGCTGAATTGCAACTCATTACCAAACTTAAAACCATGGAGAGACCTGGTCTGAACAAAGACATTGGATTCTTATCTCATTATACATGACAAAGCCATTTTTCACCTTCTCACCCCTTGCTTTTCCCTGTAAGACCTATTGCAGTCGTTAAGAGTCATCAACAGGCTCATCACAACTATCTGCCAATCACCCATTCCCACCACCCTTCTGAGTAATACCCCTCCCCACCTTCTCACTATATAGAAGGATCTGGCAACTTCTGTTTCAGTGTATCTGAAGAAGTGTGCATGCACACGAAAGCTCATACCAAGAACTAACTTAGTTGGTCTTTAAGGTGCTACTGGAAGGAATTTTTTTTGTTTTCACTATTTCTGGGTTAGCGGAGTCTGTAACCTGAAGCATATGTAACCCGAGGTACCACTGTAAAGGGACCCTTGACCGTTAGGTCCAGTCGTGGCTGACTCTGGGGTTGTGGCGCTCATCTCGCTTTATTGGCCGAGGGAGCCGGCGTACAGCTTCCGGGTCATGTGGCCAGCATGACTAAGCTGCTTCTGGCGAACCAGAGCAGCGCACGGAAATGCCGTTTACCTTCCCGCCGGAGCGGTACCTATTTATCTACTTGCACTTTGACGTGCTTTCGAACTGCTAGGTTGGCAGGAGCAGGGACCGAGCAACGGGAGCTCACCCCGTCGCGGGGATTCGAACCGCCGACCTTCTGATCGGCAAGTCCTAGGCTCTGTGGTTTAACCCACAGCACCCCCACGTCCCTCTTAAACTAGCTACATGCTGTATTAATCCCTTCTCTGGTGGCTGAACTCAAAGGACGCTGGCTCAGCTACAAGATCTTGGAGGAGGAGTCTGGGGGGGCAAGCACCCCACTGTCCGTAAGGAGAGTCCATATGTACATGCTAGACCATGGGTGGGCAAACTAAGGCCCAAGAGGCTCATCCCCCATTTAACTCCCTGCTGCATTCCTTCCCCATTTTTGCAGAGCTGCACTTAATTCTGGGGGCTGAAGAAGGGATATATGCCTTGAACCGGAGCGAGGCAGAACCCACCCTCGAACTGGTAAGACAAGAGGAGGTGCTGTGGGGGGTCCGGGGGTCCAAAGGACAGGGAATTTGCTTGTGTGGAGGGATGCAAAATGGAAAAGAGGACCGCTGAGCTTTGATAGCATGCAAGCCAAATTCTGAGCCGAAAATCCCTTAGTGTGCATCGGTTATCCCCCCAAAACCATCATAATCACCATCACTTTGCAGAAACAATTGAAGACTAATATTATTATTATTATTAATTGAATTTATATACAGTGGTGCCTCACAAGACAAAATTAATCCGTTCCACGAGTCTCTTCGTCTTGCGGTTTTTTCGTCTTGCGAAGCACGGCTATTAGCGGCTTAGCGGCTTTAAGAAAAAGAAAACAAACTCATAAGAACTCGTCTTGCGAAGCAAGCCCATAGGGAAATTCGTCTTGCGAAGCACCTCAAAAAACGGAAAACTCTTTCGTCTAGCGAGTTTTTCGTCTTGTGAGGCATTCGTCTTGCGGGGCACCACTGTACTGGCCTATACCCGGAGTCTCAGGGCAGTTCACAGAATAAAATCAAGATATGAAACCACAAAATACATAATAATAATAATAATAATAATAATAATAATAATAATAATAATACAACCCAATAGCCCCCCCTGTATTTTAAAGGGCATAGGACATGGCTAGGCAAACTAAGGCTCGGGGGCCGGATCCAGCCCAATCGCCTTCTAAATCTGGCCTGTGGACGGTCTGGAAATCAGCCTGTTTTTACATGAGTAGAATGTGTGCTTTTATTTAAAATGTATCTCTGGGTTATTTGTGGGGCATAGGAATTCGTTCATCAGCCCCCAAAATATAGTCCGGCCCCCCACAAGGTCTGAGGGACAGTGGACCGGCCCCCTGCTGAAAAAGTTTGCTGACGCCTAGCCATAGGATGTAAATCAGGTCAACCAAAGGCTTGGTTAAAAAGGAATATTTTTGCCTGGCGCCTAATGGTGTATAATGAAGGCGCCAGGTGAACTTCCCTGGGGAGAGCATTCCACAGATGGGGAGCCACTGCAGAGAAGGCCCCGTTCTCGTGTTGCCACCCTCCGGACCTCTCAATGAGGAGGCACACGAAGAAGATGCTTTTGTTCTGACAGAGTTTCCCAGCTGGATAAATGGATTTTTACCATGAGCTGTCATTTCATAGAATTCTGGAGTTGGAAGGGACCCCGAGGGTCATCTAGTCCAGCCCGCTGCAATGCAGGAATTTTGCCCACAGCCACCCTTGGGTTGGTTCGAACCACCAATCTTCTGGTTAACAGCCAGATGAACTGACTTATTCCTAGGGCTTTAGATTTTTTTTTTTTAAAAAATGTATCTGTTGTTTTTGTGTTTTTAACTATTTTATGTGTTAAAAACCACCTTGAAGTGGTGGTTTAGAAGGCAATTAATAGATCAGTAATAAAAATAACAATTAAAAAATTCTAATAATCCGGGTATTAAAAATTGTGGATTTGCGTATCTCAGTTGAGGCAAGCATAGACCTGCTCTGTTTGCCTTCAGAAGCAGTGCTTGGCCTCAGTTTGCTCCATCTGTAAAATGGACACAGTAGGAAGTCAGTTGTCATGAGGTTGGTTGAATGGATCAAGTGAAAGCCTTGAAATTTAGGACTAAGTGTGGGTTGAGGCACACTCACAGAATAACAAAACAGTGAGAACTCAGAGAATCTTCCTGCCAGCTTCACCCTAATAATAATAATAATAATAATAATAATAATAATTTATTATTTATACCCCGCCCATCTGGCTGGGTTTCCCCAGCCACCCTCAGCACTTAGATGGGGCTTTCTGATGTACATTTCATTAAAACTGCCTTGCACTTTTATCTCCGTAAAACCATAGAAATGCATTTAGAATAAATTATAATACAACTATAACCTCTTTAAGACGATCGCCGAAACAGACACTTAAGAATAAACTACACTTAAAAATCAGCCATGCGGTTATTGACTTGGCAGTGTGGGATAAAAACTGCATAGCTGCACAAACCCACCCAAGGGCACTCTGTAGTCTTGAAAATGCCTGAATCAGAGGTCTAAAAACCAATAGAAAATGAGCCTGGCAAACTTCCCTTGGGAGAGGGAACCAGGTGAGAGGAGCCACCACCGAAAAGGCCCCGCTAAATAGTTTTCATGTTCCATTTCCCATATCCTGACTCCTGTTTCTTCTCTCCCTCTCCCAACCCTTGCACAGCTCTATCACAACCGCACAACTTGGGTTTACTGCATTGGGAACGTCCTCATGTCGCTTTCTGGTGAGTTGATCCCTCCAGGATAAGGAGGGGGGTGAATAATGTAGAAAGCCAAGTCAGAGCGGAATGGAGAGGGATAAGGGAAGCGCTCTGCGTGTGCGGAGAGGAAGGCTTTGCAGGGCAGAGGGCTGGATGGGCAAGACCAGTTTTGATGCCTGCAAGTGTGAAATATACTCGGAGTCGAGAGTGGATTTCATGCTCTTTATTCCGCTCATAGTGGTGAGGAGGAGTGGAAGTTCCCCCAGAATGTCTGCTTTATATACATTATTCACACAATAGGCTCCACGTGATTGGCTAATTCCGGAATTCTCCTGTAGGCCAATCGGGTTGCGGATTCACTTCCATCTGGAGCTGGATTGGGTGGCTCCTGCGGACCAATCAGACTGCTGCATTCTGGATCCTATTGTTCTAGGACGAATCAGACTGCTGCATTCTGAATCCTATTGTTCTAGGACCAATCAGACTGCTGCATTTTGGATCCTATTCAACTCAGTACATAACAAAGTGCTAGGATAAAACTCAGGTGGGGCTCGGGAACAGTGTGGGCCATGCCTGGCTGAATTCTGGTAAAACATCCTCAGCACCATTAATAACTGAAAAACTTTGCTGGATCAGACCAAAAGAGACCTTTCTAGTTTTCTCATAGTGGCTACCCAGATGCAGCAAATAATCATTTGTTATTTATTTGCTTATTTTGCAAATGCAAAAACTGCATTACAACCCGAGACCGCCAACACAGTGTGCACAGGATAAAAATTAAGCACACACGAAATAAGAATTCAAAAGATAACAAAGCCGTCCCTGCAGATGCACAGTTAAACATTTCACAAACGGCTACCTGATGCCTCTGTGGATGCAGTCTTAAAACAAAAAAAATTGTGGGAATGTTCAGGGATGCAGGAGAGGATATATTATTTGGTTATAGCCTTTCCAGCTTGTGTTAACAAGTTCACAATTTAGCAGAGTAACATTCCCCTTTTTAAATTCACAGCGGATGCGTTTGGTCAAGCTCGCTAATAACTGTTCTGGTATTTCCCCCTTATTCCCTCATAAAAGACAAGACACGACACAGTCTTCTATAAAAGTATAAAAAGAGTTTACTCACATTCTGTTCACAATCGGATCCCAGAAGGCAGACTTAGCTTAGAAAAGTAACATACACCTGGAAACTATCTCATAAGGAGATGGTTCTCTCTTGGCTGGAGGCCAAGAGAGCATCTTTGGCTAAGATGTTGCTTCTTCGATGCATGTAGTCAAAGAGAGAGAGATGGCTGCCCTGCCCTGTGCTTTTGTTGTTACCTGCACAGGTGAGGCCACGCCCACCTCTAGTCACATGCAGAGGACGTCTGTCCCATCTCAGAAGGAAACAGGTGTAAACCATGTTCTCTCCCCATGTGTAAACATGTTCTCTCTAGGAATGTTGTACTTGACTGCTCTTGTGTTTCACATCCCACAAAAATAAATAAATCATCAGCCGGTTGCCTAAACTTCATGATGCAAGGCACCTTACCTGATTTCTAATACTTTCCTGCTCAGATACACTGCCCCTGAGCTTGGAGGCTCTGCAGTGGTGCCCCGCAAGACGAATGCCTCGCAAGACGGAAAACCCGCTAGACGAAAGGGTTTTCCGTTTTGGAGGTGCTTCGCAAAACGAATTTCCTATGGGCTTGCTTTGCAAGACGAAAATGTCTTGCGAGTTCCTGCAGGGTTTTTTTCCTCCCCCCCCCTTTTCCCAAGCCGCTAAGCCGCTTATCAGCTGATCCGCTAAGCCGCTAAGCCGCTTAACAGCTGATCGCTAAGCCGCTTATCAGCTGATCCGCTAAACCACTTAACAGCTGATCCGCTAAGCCGCTAAGCCGCTTAACAGCTGATCGCTAAGCCGCTTATCAGCTGATCCGCTAAGCCGCTTATCAGCTGATCCGCTAAACCTACTAAGCCGCTAATAGCGCTAATCCGCTAAGCCGCTAATGGGCTTGCTTCGCAAGACGAAAAAACCGCAAGACGAAGAGACTCGCGGAACGGATTCTTTTCGTCTTGCGAGGCACCACTGTAGTTGGCAACCTTGCCTGAAAGCTGCAATCAGGCCACCCCCAGTTAGCTTGCTCTTGGGAATACCATCTGCGAGGCCTGAATGGAGTAACTACCCACACCCTTGGCGGATTATGCCCATTTGAATCAGCAGCCACACTGATATTTTTTTCTTCCCTCGCCCTCCTCCTTCCCCCTCTAACCAGGCAAGGCCCCCCAACTCTTCTCCCACAACTTGCCAGGGCTGTATGAGCAGAGCCGCCGAGACCAGCGCCCTGGGATCTACATTTCCCCCCACCGGCTACTCCCCAGGTAACCCATCCAAGAACTGTGGGACAAGGGCAAGGAGGAGTGCGAGGGCAAGTGAGAACGGTTCTCCTTTTGCTCCCTCAGCGCAGTATGGGGGTGCCAAGTTTTTTTTCTGGCAGTGCAAATCTTCATCTCAACAGAGTCCCGGCAGGCAGAAAAAAAATGGGGTTAAAAATAATAATTAAATTGGGTATATATATATATATAACAGTTAAGGGACGCGGGTGGCGCTGTGGGTAAAACCACAGCACCTAGGACTTGCCGATCATCAGGTCGGCGGTTCGAATCCCCGCGGCGGGGTGCAAGTAGATAAATCCCCCCCTGGGTGCAAGTAGATAAATAGGGACCGCTTACTAGCGGGAAGGTAAACAGCGTTTCCGTGTGCTGTTCTGCGCTGGCTCGCCAGATGCAGCTTGTCATGCTGGCCATGTGACCCGGAAGTGTCTTCGGACAGCGCTGGCTCCCGGTCTCTAGAGTGAGATGAGCGCACAACCCTAGAGTCTGTCAAGACTGGCCCGTACCGGCAGGGGTACCTTTACCTTTATATAACAGTTAAAAGTTTGGAAGCTGGATTGGTTCCACCATCGCCACCCCCCATTTTCTCCCATCACCAGCATTGCTTAAAATAATAAAATAAAACACACTGATGTTCCATTGGTAAAGGGGGGTGTCTTTATTTACAGTTTCTTCATATTTACATATTTACAAGGACCAGGTGCGCAGCCTGGGAGTCATTTTGGACTCACAGCTGTCCATGGAGGCGCAGGTCAATTCTGTGTCCAGGACAGCTGTTTACCAGCTCCATCTGGTACGCAGGCTGAAACCATACCTGCCTGCAGACTGTCTTGCCAGAGTGGTGCATGCTCTAGTTATCTCCCGCTTGGACTACTGCAATGCGCTCTACGTGGGGCTACCTTTGAAGGTGACCCGGAAACTACAACCAATCCAGAATGCGGCAGCTAGACTGGTGACAGGAAGTACGTTTCCGAGCACAATTCAAAGTGTTGGTGCTGACCTCAAAGGCCCAGTATGCCTGAGGGAGCGTCTCCATCCCCATCATTCAGCCCAGACACTGAGGTCCAGCACCGAGGGCCTTCTGGCAGTTCCCTTATTGTGAGAAGTGAGGTTACAGGGAACCAGACAGGGTCAGAGCTTGCAGCTAACCCTAAAAATACAACAAACCTGTTGTCATCTCTGGCTCAACATTTGCCACTTCCCACACCTGCCACTCATGGCCAGCTGACCATCAATCCTTCTTTCCTCCTTCCTCAGGAAAAACATCGTCACCACCAAGATCCCGGACACAAAGGGGTGCCAAAAATGTTGCACAGGTGAGTGCCATTCCAGCCCTAACCTGCAGGGGGAAGCAGCGCTCCCATTCTCACACCCCAACCCTTCATGGTCAAATTCATTGTCTGGGCTCACAAAATCACACCTATGGGAATTTCGGCCGAATCCAGAATAAGCGTGGAGGTAGGGCTGCCATTTTCAGAGAGTGGAAAAGTCCAGATACAAAAGTTACTGAGTTGTGGGGTTTTTTTTGGGGGGGGGTCCATGTTGTTGAGTATGCTGGTCAGTAATCGCAGAGTTCAAAGTTGGAGCTGACTCTTTATTAGCAAAAACACGATCTCCATGGACCATACCTGTCAACCGTCCCTTATTTGGCGGGAAAGTCCATTATCCCAGCGCTGTGTCCCGCTGCTGTCCCTTATTGATGATGTCCCTTAAATTTCCCAGGTTTCAAAGGAAGCAGCTCCTCTCCCTGCCGGCCAGGGAGGAGGGAGGCTCCAGCTGTGTTGCTTGGCTGCGTTGCTCACCCAATAAGGAGTCTAAGAACGACTGGGGGGTGGAGCTTGCATGCCTGGGGACTCGCCTTTGCTCAGCGCTTCCCAGCGGAGAGGTGACAGTGGTTTTCCTTGCTGCATCCCCTTTGCCGGGTTGCTGCGCTGTGGGAACCACCACTTGAGGCTTCGTTTGGCTGCTGGCTGGGCTTTCTGCCTTTGGCTCGGAGGGGCTCAGAGGTCGAACATACCTGTGCTCTGAAAATCCCTTATTTTGGCTGCTGAGCCCTTATTTTCGAGGCTGCTGGTCCCTTATTTTCAAATCTGTAAGTTGACAGCTATGCCACGGACTTGTTTGAGTTTCAGGCCTAATGAGCAGAGCAGCTCATTGCCGATGGTCTTACTCCATGAAAATCAGTCGCCGAGACTGTAAGTCCCTGCCTCTCCACAGCCGTCTAAGTCTCCTCCTCTCCAGGGCTTTTTCCAAGCAATTGGAGACTGTGCCTGCATTCAGCCAACCTCTCCTCTGCCCTTTTCATGCCTTTTCTGGTTCTGGGAGACGATTCTGGACTTCTCTCTGCCACAGACTCTCCCTGCCCATTAAGCCCTGTCCCTTCTTCAGCTTCCGACATTTCCTCCTCCCAGTCTTCTCCCTCTGACCACTCATTGTGGTCTCCACCCCCATCGTTCTGCCTGGACACTGAAGTCCAACGCCGAGGGCCTTCTGGCAGTTCCCTCATTGTGAGAAGCCAAGCTACAGGGAACCAGGCAGAGGGCCTTCTCGGTGGTGGCACCCGCCCTGTGGAATGCCCTCCCATCAGATGTCAAAGAGATAAACAACTACCTGACATTTAGAAGACATCTAAACTGTTCAGGGAAGTTTTTAATGTGTGACATTTTAATGTATTTTTAATCTTTGTTGGAAGCTGCCCAGAGTGGCTAGGGAAACCCAGCCAATGGGCGGGGTACAAATAATAAATTATTATTATTATTATTATTATTATTATTATTATTATTATTATTATTAACACCGCCTGGCTCTGAGCCTTCTTCCCTTGGAGGTTCCCCAGCTGCTTCCTCCCACTATTCCTCTGCATCCCACCATTCCCAGACAGCCTGTTCCTCTTTTCTTGCAGCCAGGAACGCACAGACAGGCTGCTACTACCTCTGTGGGGCGCTGGAGGCGGGTGTGGTGTTGTTGCAATGGTACGAGCCCATGCAGAAGTTCATGCTGGTCAAGGTAAGGGCCTTTGCCTCCACGAGAGGGAAGAGAAGGCACAGTGAATGCTTTATGGCACTGGCAGATGCCATGCCAGCTTCTGACCGGATCCCGGAATGTCCTGTTTTTTGGTCTTGAGCTCTCCTGTGAATCAGCTGCCTCCTACGAGAGCTCGGGACCAAAAACCAAGCGTCCTGATTAGGATCAGCGGGATGTTGGAGGGCATGTTATGGTAGGGTTACCAGACGTCCCCGTTTCCCGGGGACAGTCCCCGGATTTGTGAATAAGTCCCCAGACAAATTCCATCCCTGGAATGTCCCCGGATTTCATCTCCCCCCCCCCCCAACCACCAAAATACAGTGAAAACCCCCAGGCGGCTGATACATTGAGTATACAATATTCAATAATATCCATATTCAATAATATTAAATAATAACATATTCAAATTAACCATATTTACACTTTTATTATACCTTAACACTCCTCCTTCCACAAGGTTTATTTAACTTTTAACATTTTAATTGCCCCAGATTGTTCAAACCTACTCAAATAATTCAAGATCTTCTCAAACCAATCCTCCTCTTTCTCACTGACCTTAAACCCTTTCATTCTATGTATCTTCACAGTTAGGTATTCTAAAATTACAATATTATTCAGTTTTTTCCTCTATTGGTTCACCCCTAGCTGTTCTGAAATTTTTCAGTTACTCGCTATAACCTGTCTGGCTGCAATTACCATCAATTTTACCCATTTGCATTCCTCTTTTGTTTTTAATTCAGTCCCCGGATTTCATCTAATGTCCCCGGGAAACACAGTCTCAGCAGCCCATAGCAGTTGGCTCTGGCTGGCTTCAGGAGCTGCTTGGAAGTCCCCATATGATGGTGGTGCAGGGGCTCTCAGATGCAGCTTCCGGGCTGCCTCCACCTTCCCTGACCAACAATTAAGCTGGGAAGGGAGGCTTCATGCAGCCTCCCAACTCCTACTTGAGCCAGTGTGGTGCAGTGGTTAAGAGCGGTGGACTCGTAATCTGGTGAACCGGGTTCGCTTCCCTGCTCCTCCACATGCAGCTGCTGGGTGACCTTGGGCCAGTCACACTTCTCTGAAGTCTCTCAGCCCCACTCACCTCACAGAGTGTTCGTTGTGGGGGAGGAAGGGAAAGGAGAATGTTAGCCGCTGTGAGACTATTTAGGGTAGTGATAAAGCGGGATATCAAATCCAAACTCCTCTTCTACTTGCATGCAAGCAGGAGCGGAGCGGGGATCTCTCAGCTGTGAAAGGAGGCTCCACGCGGCCTATCAGAGCTTGGAGGGGGCAGGGATCTCTCAGTTAGGCAATGGAAAGCCTCCCTTCCCAGCGGAGGGATCCCTGCCCCCTCCTGCTTGCACGCAAGTAGGAATGGGATTGGGGCTGCTCCGATGGGAAGGCAGGCATTGTGCTGCCTGAGAGATCCCTGCCTCCTCCTGCCTGCACGCAAGTAGGAGTGGGATTGGGGCTGCTCTGATGGGAAGGGAGGCATCGCGCTGCCCAAGCCTCTCCGCTGCCACCCCTCTCGGCCCTCCTTCTCCGCCTTCCATGCCTGACCCACCGCGCACCGCTTCCCCACCACCACTGAAGAACCAACAACTCAGGGGCTGCCCAGGCTCATGGAGAAAGGAGATAGAAGCCTCCGAGGAAGGGGAAACATGGTGGTTGAGGTCAAGGCGGCGGCCGCCCCTCTGCCACCGCCATCGCTGCAGCATCAACGTCCCAAATGTTTGTTTTTTTTTAGTCGTTTAGTTGTGTCCGACTCTTCATAACCCCCTGGACCAGAGCACGCCAGGCACTCCTATCTTCCACTGCCTCCCGCAGTTTGGTCAGACTCATGCTGGTAGCTTCGAGAACACTGTCCCACCATCTCGTCCTCTGTCGTCCCCTTCTCCTTGTGCCCTCCATCTTTCCCAACATCAGGGTCTTTTCCAGGGAGTCTTCTCTTCTCATGAGGTGGCCAAAGTATTGCAGCCTCAGCTTCAGGATCTGTCCTTCCCGTGAGCACTCAGGGCTGATTTCCTTCAGAATGGAGAGGTTTGATCTCCTTGCAGTCCATGGGACTCTCAAGAGTCTCCTCCAGCACCATAATTCAATAGCATCAATTCTTCGGCGATCAGCCTTCTTTATGGTCCAGCTCTCACTTCCATACATCCCGAACGTAATATTTATTTATTTTATTTAAAGTGTCCCTGGATTCATTGAAAAAAAATCTGGTAACCTTAGGTGGCGTCTATGATGGCAGCCACTATTCACGCAGGGCTACTTCTGCAGGCTTGTCCAAGTACCCTTCCCTTCCTTTCCCAGTATTTCGACTTCCCGCTGCCCTCGCCGCTTCCGGTCTTTGAGATGCTGACGTCCCCCAGTGAGGAGTACCCGGTGGTCTGTATCGGGGTGACCAAGGGCCCCCCAGGACAGGCAGTCCAGTTCCAGATCATCAACCTCAATTCCCTCACTTCCTGGTTCATCGATGACGGCAGCGGTAAGAGCACTTGCAAGTGTGTGTGTGTGTGTGTGTTTGCAAAAGCATCAGGCTTCGGGGAGATCCAGAGCTGGAGGGGCTGTATTCTAATCCAGAATGGGTGTAGCCAGGATTTTTGTTTGGGGGGGGGGCAGCCAAAGTTGTGGAGCTTTCATTGGGAAATTGCGCGGGGGGGGGGGAATATCCCTTAAATAGGAAATTGCAGGAGACACACTTTTGCTGGACGGAGTGGGTGGGGTGCGGAACCCCAGATAACTGAGTATTTTGGATGCTTTTCAATAATATTTGTGGATCCAGCCCCCCCCCTCCGGCTATGCCCATGCCCAGAGAATGAGAACTGGGAGCTGGGTGTGTGCTTTGCCGACCAAGCAAAAGCAGGTCTGGCTTCCTTGAAACAGGGGGAAACCTCAGCACCTGACGATTTAAGAGGAGGTAGAAATGAACACCGAACTCAAAATGCCCTATATATATATATTTTGTTATAAACACATTCCTCAACAGAACCTTTGTGTACTGGCCCGGTCCAGGTGACGCAGCTGGACAGCAAGACGGTGATGGTTCTGATGAACAGTAAGTACACAGAGAGGCTGCGGTTGGTGGGTCGGCAGAGTGTCGCGTTCGTGCTTTCTTGCAGGCACCAAAACGATCTGGGAGCGGCCGCCGAGACCACATAACACTGGTCTTGAAAGACCTACTTTGGCTCCCAGTACGTTTCCGAGCACAATTCAAAGTGTTGGTGCTGACATTGAAAGCCCTAAACAGCCTCGGTCCAGTATACCTGAAGGAGCGCCTCCACCTCCATCGTTCGGCCCAGACACTGAGGTCCAGCGCCGAGGGCCTTCTGGCAGTTCCCTCGCTGCGAGAAGCAAAGCTACAGGGAACCAGGCAGAGGGCCTTCTCGGTGGTGGCACCCGCCCTGTGGAACGCCCTCCCACCAGATGTCAAAGAGAACAACTACCAGACTTTTAGGCGACATCTGAAGGCAGCCCTGTTTAGGGAAGCTTTTAATGTTTGAGGCATTACTGTATTTTGATATTGTGTTGGAAGCCGCCCAGAGTGGCTGGGGAAACCCAGCCAGATGGGCGGGGTATAAATAACAAATTATTATTATTATTATTATTATTATTATTATTATTATTATTATTATTATCTGCTTTGTTTCCCCAGGGAGCGTCCGGTTTGTCAGCCTCGGAGGCGCGCTGCTTCCGTGCCCCCCAGAACTCTCCTTTGACGTGGCGGTGGAGTCAGTCGGTGGGTCCCTTCCGCCTGCCCTCTCCAGCCCCACCCCCCTGCTTGTTCCGCTACACCTGGAGCCTATGTTCTCCTCTCCTTCTCTTCCAAGTTGTTTCTGAGTGGGTCCCAGAGAAAGTTGCGTTTCGGGGTCCTGATACCAACAGCTTTGGTTCCCCAGAGTGTCTTGGTGGCAGCTGTTAACTGTTGGGCTAAACGATTTATTTCCCCCCAACCTGCTGCCCCTTCATTCCTGTTCTCTGTTTGGGGTGGTGTGTGTTCTGGGCCACGTGGTGGCTTGATTGCCGCGCAAGATATTGCGCCAGGTTAAGGTTTGGGGGGCCCTTTTAGCTTGAGGATGTTAGTTGCACTTCAGAAGAATTTCCTCCCGACTCCAGAGAAAGCTGTGCTAACGGAGAAATCTGAGTGCTCCCTTGGACAAAAAACAAGGACACCAGCCAGGAATACCAGAGCAAAACAGCAGCCAGTAGGCTTGGTCTTGATTGAGGACTGTGGCGACAGGACTCCCACCTGCCACCAGGTGGAACAAGATGGAAGCCCCAAACAAAAGAGAACCCAAATTTTTATTAGCTGCTCATCCCCATGTTACACCCCCCCAAAACTACATCACTCATACATCACGGTTACATCATGAAAGGGGAGGTCTGGTGGCCGTAATCTGAGCATCCTGGACCCTGCCCCATGGTTCCCCTTGCCCTCCACCAAACACCCGTCAAGTGTAACAAAAGAGATATTTACATTTTGCTGTTTCCCAGCCAAGTTAATCACACCCTTTTGTCTTCATCTGGGTTTGTTATTTCTGGAATGGCTACCTGTCTGGCACTCAGGTATCAGGATGCCAGGGATTATCACTCAGGCAGAGGGGCTGCTGAGCAGCTGAGCTCACGTCTATATGATTTTCTGAAGTTTTCCCTGTGAGCCAGTGCATAGATGCATTTATCAGTGAATTCTTACATTTGGTATCGTGCAGCAAAGGCCCTTGGAATAGATAGGAAGAAACTGGGATGAAGTGTTTTGTGGGGACAAATCTCAAAAGTCACAAAAGCGATTGTGCTGGTTTTGGTAGTGGGCTGCATGTGCTTGATATCTGCTGGAGGGGCAACCCCCCCCCAACCTATACATAAATTCCTGCAACAGCTGCGTCTCCAAGCCCAGTGTGAGGCATCCCAAGTGAAATTGGGGAAGGCGGCTGCGGCAGACTCTGAGTTCACTTTTGCCTCTTTCTCTTCACAGCGGTGGTGCGGAACTGTGTGCACGCCTTTTGGTGCCACGGTGTGCAGATGTGGCCTCTTGGATCAGGACAGGTACAGAAGGATCCCTCCTTCCATCATTGTGTCAGAGCAGGGCTTCTTGGGAGACCAGGCCAAAGTCCCATAGAGGGAGGGGGAATTCCTCACTTCCCGCAGTCTCAAACCCCTTCTTCCCCTGTTTTCTTGTGGACTTTCTGTCAGGCCAAGGTGCTAAGTGGGTTCTTATTTCCTCTTTCTGGAACCCTCCATCTTCTGCCCTCACCTGCTGTCGCTCCCTCTACATTATTTTTTTTTTTGCAGAAACGAGAGTAAATCAAGCAACCAACCGCCAGCCTTGCAGGGTGTGCTTGCAGAACAGTTTCCAGCTCAGTAGCTGCTCTTCCCATTTCTCCCAGCCCCTTTACGCTGCTTGTAGCAGCAGAACAGTCCTCTTATCTGCAACAAGGGTGTGCCCCCGTTTCCCTACACTTGATCCCAGAGGTATAAGATCAGGGGTTGGGAACCTAAGGCCCGGGGGCCGGATGCGGCCCAATCGCCTTCTCAATCTGGCCCATGGACGGTCTGGGAATCAGAGTGTTTTTAAATGAGTAGAATGTGTGCTTTTATTTAAAATGCATCTCTGGGTTATTTGTGGGGCATAGGAATTCATTCATTATATTTTTCCAAAATATAGTCTGGCCCGCCACATGGTCTGAGGGACGGTGGACCGGCCCACGGCTGAAAAAGATTGCTGAGCCCTGTATAAGATGCTTGGCACGAGGCTAAAGGGGTTGGGGGCTGGTTGCTGCTTCCCAAGCGAACTTAGACTGGCTCCTTTTGTTATCCTTCTGCTGGCAGGCTGAGACCTTTCTGCTCAGACAGGCCTTTCGAAAACCAAGGAGCAGATAGTGCCGACCACTGGGCTGCTGTCAGGGCACACTAGATTTTAATTGCTGGTTCTAGATGGGTTCTGGTGAATTTTAATTATTGTTTTAAAACTGGTTTTTCTTTTATTACATTGCAACGATTTTTTTGAATCCCAGCTTGGGAGAAAGGTGGGAAAAAATATATTTAATAATAACAATAATCCTGACACAACCCCACTACTTCTCAGTTACAACAGGAGGTGCAGGATCAGCGGTGGACTTTCCGTTCAATAGGAACCTCCAGGTAGGTTTCAGAGGGATCCAATTTTATCTGTATACAGCAGAGAAGCAATGACAACCACCAATTAGGTTTGGGACCCCAATGTGCCTTTGGGAATCTTGGCACTTTGCTTGGTACCCTTCTTGGCACCCATCAAAGCCCCCGTGCCCCTTCTAGTTCTATTTATTTTTTTATTTAAAAAAATATAGGTGTGTGGTTGGGAGTATTGCCCCTCTTTGTTGGGGCCGCCACATTTTTCCCCCCATCCGTGCTTTATTTGTGTTGTGGGGTGCGGTGTCCATTGAATTTGAGCATCACCAGTTTTTATTCTGTGCCATGAGTATTCTGGACTCTTTATCCAGGTCTGCCCTGATTCAGAAAACCTTCAAGGCTTACTGGGGTCCCTGAGCAGCTGTGCCAGCCCATCTGGGAGGGTGTACCCCAGGATCTTGGGCAGGTTCATGCAGGGAGTCTCAGTCTGCAGCCCCCTGTGACACCAGAAGCCCCCTCAAAAACACCACCACCCAAACAGCCGCTCACCTGTGCCCTGTGCCAGTGTGGTGTAGTGGTTAAGAGCGGTGGACTTGTAATCTGGTGAACCGGGTTTGTGTCTCCGCTCCTCCACATGCAGCTGCTGGGTGACCTTGGGCCAGTCACACTTCTCTGAAGTCTCTCAGCCCCACTCACCTCACAGGGTGTTTGTTGTGGGGGAGGAAGGGAAAGGAGAATGTGAGCCGCTTTGAGACTCCTTTGGGTGGTGATAAAGCGGGATATCAAATCCACACTCTTCTTCTTTTTCCATCCTCTGCCAGCACCGTCGTGTTAGAGACCCGGCCTGTGGGCGATCCAAACTCTGCCAGCAACCTCTACGTGCCAGAATGACACTTGCCCCCCCGTCCTGCCTACAAGTGGAGCATGTGTGCCAAAACGCCCCCTGCCACCCTCTCCCTGTCTCCGACCCTCACAGGCATGGGGAGCCTTAAAGGAGGAGATAAGGGGTGAGTGGGTGAGAGGAGCCAGCCTGCCTCGGCACTGGTCCTCAAGGGCCGCTTAGCGTTGTGTCGTTCAGGGCCACTGGGCCTGCCTTGTGGCCTCCTTCCCAACAGGCACAGAGCGACACACCAAACTCCTGGTTTCATGGGTCTTCCTTTTACGTATCACGCCATGCCAGTAAAAAAGTAAATTTTGTAAAAAAGCGTTTGTTTTTTGCTTTCCTCGGAGCGGGCGCAGTGTAAGGAAAACAACTGGGGAGCCCAAGAGTACCATGAAATATGAGCCAACCATGTTGGGGGGGCCCTTCCGTTTGAGGGTGGGCGAGGGGACTGGGAGGGCTGGTGCAAGGAGTCTGTATTTGGGCGGGTCAGTGACAGGCGGGGCCCTTTGAGGGCCGATTCAGGCTGCACCTCTGAACCAAATCAGGAACTGGGAATGCCAATCAGGGAGTGAGAAGAGGGAACTGACACCAGCCTTGTGCAGCTCGGAAAGACAGGGAGAGGCTGCATGTGTGTTTGTGGCTGTCGGTCCTGGGCTTGCCAGACCTCAAGTCTCCAGGTTTGCCTCACCCTTTCCAGGCGGAGGACTTGACTCTCTAGGGTGGGGAGAGTGCCAATAATAACAACAACATAATAATTAAGAAGACTGTGCATGCAGCTTGCAAGAGTCAGACAGGCAGGGAAATAAATGGTAAAGGGACCCCTGACCATTAGGTCCAGTCGTGGCCGACTCTGGGGTTGTGGCTCTCATCTCACTTTACTGGCCGAGGGAGCCGGCGTACAGCTTCCGGGTCATGTGGCCAGCAGGACTAAGCCGCTTCTGGCGAACCAGGGCAGCGCACGGAAACGCCGTTTACCTTCCCGCCGGAGCGGTACCTATTTATCTACTTGCACTTTGATGTGCTTTCAAACTGCTAGGTTGGCAGGAGCAGGGACCGAGCAACGGGAGCTCACCCTGTCGCCGGGATTCGAACTGCCAACCTGATCGGCAAGCCCTAGGCTCTGTGGTTTAACCCTCAGCACCACCCGCGTCCCTCAGATGGGCAGGAAATTATATCATTATTATGGCTGCAAATTATAGCACAGACACTCAGGGTGGGGTTGTCTTTCCTCCTCCACCTCCCTCTCCAAATTCACCTCTATCTCTAGGGCCTCCCCACCCCATGGCATCATTGGGGGCTACCTCCTAGATCTCAGGGTGTGGGATGCTCCTAACCTGGCAACTAACCTGGTGTTAGAAACCATGTGTTGCTAGAAAGGCATTTCGTTGGCTGCACACAAGGAAGATACGCACTCGTCGGCCAGTTGCAGCAATCTATGGTTTTATTGGCAGGGAACCAAGCTGGCCTGGTGAGGGGCGGGGGAGGGGACAGAGTGGCACCCCCCTTGCCCACCCCCCAGTAACAGGCCTGGCTTGTTTTGGCACTGGCAGTAGACATGGAGGGTAACAGGATGGATCCGGGCAGGAGGGGAAAGGGGCCACCGCTTCCAGGAGAGCGAGTGCGATGCACAATCAAACCCTGGTGCCCCCCCGGCTTTCCCCCCCCCCCCAATGCCCACTCACACACAACACACAGACACTGGGGTAGAGTTTCTAGGGTGCCTCCCCCAGCTCCATTGGCATAGAGGAGCCCAGGAACCACACAAATCATAAATAGCACGAGCCCCACAAATGAGACACAGATTTAAGGGGAGGGCAACACAGCAAGGGGCACGGAAGCAGGTGGCGGCTGCATTGCTGGCAACCTCAAACCCCCCCCCCCCCATGTTTGGGAACCTGGAACAGGGTGCCCACACCTCCCTTTCTCCCTCCTGCACTCACAAGCTTGCACCGCCCCCGCCTGATTGCTAGACAACTGACAGACAGCAGCAAAATAACTCTCCTTCTCCTCAACCTCCTCGTGAATCTAAAATAGCATTTGGCTCCCCCCCCCCAAAAAAGGCCCTCCCCTCTTGGCTTGGGGAAAGAGTCCATAAAAGGCACTTGAAAGTGGGGGAGCCCTTTGACCCTAGAAGGGAAGTATTGCATGGACACCCCCACGGGACGGGAAATGGGTGGGAAGAGTTACTGGCCGGGTGCGGAACTCTTGGCGGCCCCGGGTGCAAGGCGGCACGCGCAGCCCTGAGCCAGCGGATCGCTTTCTTTCTCCAAAGGAATACTCGCCGGGTCTGGAGAGAGCCAAGCCTGGCTGCGGAAGGGGGGGGGGGTTGGGGGGATATAAAGGCGGTGGCGGGGCGGGCAAGGCAGCCCCCGCACCACCCTTGCTCTTGCACAACACTTTTGGAAAAGGAAAAAGGTCGTATCAGGTGTGCCCCCACTCCTGCCACTCTGAGGCACCATCGCTGCTGCCTCCCTCCCCCTCGCCGCGGGCAGGGGGGAAGGGGGGGGGGGAAGGCGGGTGGGCCCAGAGCGGGTGCCTCCTCCGGGGCACAGGGCGTGGAAGGGGGCCTTTAGCCAAGCTGGTCTTCATATTGCTTGCGGAAACAGTCGCCGGCTGGGAAGAAGTCCCAGCTCCGCTCCTGGTACATCTTCCAGACGTAGGACTCCTGTGGGAGGAGAGGAAGAGGCCGCTCAGATGGACTAAGAGAAAGGACAACATCCCAATAACCAATGGGGAGGAGGGCTATGTAATAATAATGATGATGATGATAATAATAATAATAATAATAATAATAATAATAATAATAATAATAATAATAATAATATATTATTTATACCCCGTCCATCTGGCTGGGTTTCCCCAGCCACTCTGGGCGGCTTCCAACAAAACACTAAAATACAATAACCTATTAAACATTAAAAGCTTCCCTAAACAGGGCTGCCTTCAGATGTCTTCTAAAAGTTTGGTAGTTATTTTTCTCTTTGACATCTGGTGGGAGGGCGTTCCACAGGGCGGGTGCCACTACCGAGAAGGCCCTCTGCCTGGTTCCCCGTAACTTCGCTTCTCACAGCGAGGGAACCGCCAGAAGGCCCTCGGCGCTGGACCTCAGTGTCCGGGCTGAACGATGCGGGTGGAGATGCTCCTTCAGGTATACTGGGCCTTTGAGGCCATTTAGGGCTTTAAAGGTCAGAGCCAACACTTTGAATTGTGCTCGAAAACTATTGCCCGCCTCCCTCTCCTGTTTCGAAAGACGTCTTCAGATGCATGTGGCCTGCAGCAGTAGGGTGGTTTAGGGTGTGAAACTTCGTTTTTTGCAAATTTATTCAGGTCTTAAAAATAAGTTTCTGGGTGCGAGGAATTCGAACCTGCCGTTATTTTTGCAATCGGACCATTTTTGGCTTGGAAAGTCTATGTTTGAAAAGCAGCACATAAACTGGTTTCGGAAAAACCAAAGAATTTTAATTTTACCTTCTGAACATGTCAGGTAATGCTAAATAATAATAATAATAATAATCTGCAAGTACTTGGCAATCATTTTTAATGATTTCTGCGCAATTTCGCACACGTTTAACCTACCATGCAAAAGTAAATTATATTCATTTACCCGAACTTATCTTTTGAATTTCCAAGCCACGTCGCAGCTTTTTAGCACCCCTCATTTTCGGAATGTGAAAAGATGAAAAATTCAGCACGCCCTACTGCAGCTGCCTTTACAGTTTCTTGGTGCTGCCCCTGACATGGGACTAGGCTGGGGGGGGGGGCAAAATTCTGCTCCCTCTTTCCCCATCTTGCCTCCAACGGCCAGTTCTCCACCCCAAACCTTTTGCCTCTGGAACAGGCAACTGAGCTGCCTTAAGGAATTAGCCAGGAGGTGTTTGGGGTGTGTGTGTGTAGCACACACTGGGCCAGAACTGCAGAGAAGCCCGCATTCCCTTCTGGGCAACTTTCTGAAGGCTAAATGCCAACAGTGGGTGGGGCCAGGGGCAAAAGTGAGTGGAGGGACAAATGGAAAACTTAAGTCTCTCGTACACCACGGTTTTCTACGCACGCTCACACACCTCCCTGTTCTCCGCCGAGCAAGTAAGAGACATGGTCAGAGTTCAAGGACAAAGTCCAGCAAGGCAAAAACACTGGGGGTCCATCCCAGTGAAGCCAGAAGAGGGGTGGAGGGAAGTTAATTCGGATAAGATATAAATTTAAAGGAGAATAATATTGTTAAGTCATTTTGGACTCACAGCTGTCCATGGAGGCACAGGTTAATTCTGTGTCCAGGGCGGCTGTCTCCCAGCTCCATCTGGTACGCAGGCTGAGACCCTCCCTGCCCGCAGACTGTCTCCCCAGAGTGGTGCATGCTCTGGTTATCTCCCGCTTGGACTACTGAAACACGCTCTACATGGGGCTACCTTTGCAGGTGACCCGAAAACTGCAAATCCAGAATGTGGCAGCTAGACTGGTGACTGGGAGCGGCCGCCGGGACCACATAACACCGGTCCTGAGAGATCTGCATTGGCTCCCAGTACGTTTCCGAGCACAATTCAAAGTGTTGGTGCTGACCTTTAAAACCCTAAAAGGCCTCGGTCCAGTATACCTGAAGGAGCGTCTCCACCCCCATCGTTCTGCCCGGACACTGAGGTCCAGCGCCGAGGGCCTTCTGGCGGCTCCCTCATTGCGAGAAGCGAGGTTAGAGGGAACCAGGCAGAGGGCCTTCTCGGTAGTGGCGCCTGCCCTGTGGAACACCCTCCCTTCAGATGTGAAGGAAATAAGCAGCTATCCTATCTTTAAAAGACATCTGAAGGCATCCCTGTTTAGGGAAGTTTTTAATATTTAATGCTGTATTGTTTTTGGGAGCTGCCCAGAGTGGCTGGGGTAACTCAGCCAGATGGGCAGGGTATAAATAATACTAAATAATAATAATAATAATAATAATAATAATAATAATAATAATAATAATAATTATATTTGGGGGAAAATAATCAAAATTGTTGGGAGAAACACTGGGGGTCCAAATAGGGTCCTGAGTTCGAGACAGAGAGGGCCTGGGTTCCCCCACCGACCCTTCCTTAAAGTGACAGGTGCCTGTCACTTCTCCCCTACCTCCACTTCTGGTAAGATATGGGCTTCCCCCTCACCTGGCCAGTGTGCTCCGTTTCATCCTTGTTGATGAGATACATGAGGAAGAACCTGTAGAGGGAAGAGAGGCAGAAAGCAATGAGGTCAAAGGCGGGGCTACAGAGGTCTTCACCCAGCCTTTTCTCAACCTTGGGTCCCCAGATGTAGTTGGACTACAAATCCCACCATCCCTAGCTGCCAGGACCAATGGCCAGGGATGATGGGAGTTGTAGTCCAATGATGTCTGAGGATCCCGGTTGGAGAAAGGCTGCCTTTAGACCATTGCTTTGGGGAAGAGGCAGGTCCTGTGCTAGGAAAGGTAAAGCTAAAGGGACCCCTGACCATTAGGTCCAGTCGTGACCGACTCTGGGGTTGCGGCGCTCATCTCGCTTTACTGGCCGAGGGAGCTGGCGTTTGTCCGCAGACAGCTTCTGAGTCATGTGGCCAGCATGACTAAGCTGCTTCTGGCAAACCAGAGCACGGAAACGCCGTTTACCTTCCCACTGGAGTGGTACCTATTTATCCACTTGCACTTTGACGTGCTTTCGAACTGCTAGGTTGGCAGAAGCTGGGACTGAGCAACAGGAGCTCACCCCGTCACAGGGATTCGAACCGCCGGCCTTCTGATCAGCAAGTCCTAGGCTCTGTGGTTTAAACCACAGCGCCACCCGTGTCCCGTTCTAGGAAAAGAGCCCCCAAATCTCTCCGTCCTTCCATGCCAGGAATGCAGGTTGAGGAAATCTTAGCTTCCACGCTTGCAGCTGCAGCACCCGGGGAATGGGAAGCAATTTCGGAGAGGCTGCTTCATGGCTGATAAGGGTTGCTGTTTGCATGCAAGACTTTTCTTGGCCAGCATAGAGAAGGGGATGCTGGGGGGAGGGGGAAGGATAATTTGCCAGTACGCTTCCTGTGCTCCCAGTTTCAGCTTCCCTCACCCCTTGCATGGGCAGCTCCTGGGTGGCGTGATACCCATCCCCATTCTGCTTGCCAAACAGACGTCCCTGGTTCTTCCCATGCCGTTGTGCAAGTTCACGCAGGCGTAGCCATCACTTGATGGCTGCAACGTCAAGGGATGTGTTGCACATACGAAATACCTGTGGCAGGTGGCTTCTGTATCATCTCAAGCACAACTCTTCTCTCTCTCTCTCTCTCTCTCTCTCTCTCTCTCTCTCTCTCTCTCTCTGTGTGTGTGTGTGTGTGTGTGTGTGTGTGTGTGTGTGGTAGGGGCATTCCATGAGACACACCTGCATGTGTGAATTCGCCCTTTAAAACAGCCCCCAGCCCCCCATGCTTATCACATTATGCCTGTCAAGGAGAACCAGGACTGCAGCTACTGAGCTTGGAGGGGCCTCTGTCTCTGACTAGGGAGGCAATAAGGCTTCATCCTCCATTGCACCCTGTGCTTATCAGCTGTAGCAAAACTTCCACCGCAGTTTATCTTCTGCCAAAAACTATGTTATTTATCTTGTGGTGAAATTAGGTAATTTGTGGACTTCCGGGTTAGTGCCATCGTCTAATGGCGGATTCCCTCTGAGCTCCGGAGGGAATCGGCTCAGTAGGAGACGGGTCCTGCCGCGGCGACGACGCGGGGACCCTCAGAAACCACAGGCGTTGAAGCCTGTGGACCTGGTGACTCGGCGGGCACCATTTGCGCCCCCCCCCCCGACCCGAGAAGGAGCCTTTTTAAAGGCTTCGGAACAGGGGATGGGGAGCGGCGCGGTGCTGAGAGTCGACTGCTTCTCCTGCGGAGTGAAGCCGCATGCCATGGTCGGAGAGCGCTGACTTCTTCCTTTGAACATTTGGACTAAAAGTAACAACCCGTGAGTAATACGGAAATCGGATTTATAAAAGGAAAATTTTTGTTTGAATTCGGCACGATCGGGGAAGGCGCAAAGAGGAAGTCCGTCTCCCCGCCTTGTAAACAACTTAAAGCAAGGACTAGATAACTAAGGTCGAGAGAACATCTTCTTTTTTATTGGATAAAAGTTATTAATTTCACGATTTGGCAATATAAGCAATCTTGCTGGAGGATAAGAGTTAATTTTGAGAGCTGAAGTGCCACCCCCCGGGACCCGGGAGTGATCCGCGAGAGAGAGCCTGTTGAGGAGACATAGAAGATTTTGACAGCTGTCAAACTAGCTGTCAAAGCTGGAAAAAATAGAGAACTTTGTTTCTGTTGTCTTTGCTGGTTATATTTGTTACAATATAGTTATAAATTGTTGAAAACAAAGAACTGAAACAAGTTAACTTGACTTTTGGGCTGGAACTGGAAGGAATACTAAGTAACCAGAATCCCTCTAGAGGGGGTTCAGGGACATTACAAGAATGGCTGCAGGTGGAAAAATACAGGCTGAACTGGACAAGGTTTTTTTTCTCTTGGGAAAGTTACAAGGTCAAAGTGATGTTTTGGCTACAAGTGTCACTACTCTGAAGTCAACGGTAAATAAACTTACTAAGTTTGATAAGGACTTGACTCAAGAAGTCCATGCAGCTGAACAAGAAAAGAAATCTGAGAAATTTGAGAAAGTGGAGAAAGAGATATATCCTGATCCGGAGGGAAAGGAAGGAGGGGCTGCAATGCTGCAGATGGCAAAGGAGAGCCAGAGGCCTGTCAAGATGGATACAAAGGAAAATAAGAACTGGATGATGAAAATCTGGTTTGAATTGGAGAATGAAGAATGGAGAGATCTCCTTATGTGGAGATCTGAAGACCTATGGATTACAAATTTGATCAAGGTGGAAGTTGGAGCTTTTGGGACATTTAGACTTAAAAGGATTAAGAAACAAGATTTGAGCTCCACCTTTAAATATGGAGGTCTGGCTGGAAGAAACATGGACACTATTGGGACAGAGCTTCTCCGAGATTTGGTGTTTAATACAAAGGACTATCAAAAAAACCGGCAGAGAGGAATTGAGAGAGAATTAAGAGTCTTGGACGTGAGGTCTCCAGGCTGATAGCAGATAGACTGATGGACATCCGTTGGGGATCAAAACCGGGAAAGGGGGAGTGGGGTTTGGGAATCCAAAGGGTGTGCAATTATATTCTGATTCTTTTTATTTTGTTTTGTTCTTAGTATAAAAATGGGGAATTCGTGGAAGGGAATTTGGGTCGACCTTAGAAAAAGGTTTTAAGAAGGAGTATTGAAGTATAAAGACTGATGTATATAAGTTAAAATTGGATATATAAAATGAACTAAATATAATAATGAATTAAATATAATAAGGTTAAAAATTGGGGACAAGAACTTGTTGAACTAACAATTGGAAATGGAATACAAGAAGGGGAGGCGTGGGGAAGTCATGGAAATATGTTATTGAAAATATGGATTGTAAACGTTGAGTGTTTTTAATTTTTTTTCTCTTTTCTTTCTTTTTTCTGGATTTTTTGAAAACTTCAATAAATATCTTTAAAAAAAAAAAGAAATTAGGTAATTTGTGAAACTGAAATAATAAATTGTGTTGCAATTGTGGAAGATAACTATGCATGACTGCTGGTTTGTGCATAAAGGGGTAAAGGACCATAGAATTGTATCGCTAGATAGAATCAGCTAGGTCACGTCCTTTCACCTCCAGAGAGGGAGGAAGTCAAGCCTTTCTCCTTCCTTCCTTCCTTCCTTCCTTCCTTCCTTCCTTCCTTCCTTCCTCTCTCTCTCTCTCTGCATTATGTAATCCACTGAAAAGGATGTACGTGAGCTTGCTACCCAAGAATATTCTGCCTGTGTTTCTTCTTGCGGCTGCATAGAACAATGCATGTATCAGACCTATAAATCTGTAAGTAAAGCATTAAAAACTTACTTAGCAATATGTGGTCTGTTCCATGTGAAAGGGATAGAAAGAGGGGAGCGTTGCAAATGGGATAAGGAAGGCCTAACAACTTATATTCCTACCACTTCTCTGTGCTGCTTATATTTGTCAGTTGAATACTCTGCTCCTGGGGCTCCCTGCATTTTGAATCCAGGCCCCCAGCTAATTCTTTTAGCTGTTCCCCCACACTTGGGTCCACAGGGATTTATATTTTCTCCACAGTTATTCCACCCCATTAATTACAACGCGTAGGATACTCAACACAAACAGGGCATGGGAAATGCAACAGATTGCACAATGTGGATTGAAGGCAACAACAACTAGCTCGATGTCTGTTCTGGATGTGGGATGAATCAGTGAACACTGAAGAGAATTTCCCCTCCCGCTTCCAGTTTGGTTGGAATCCCCTGAACATCCCCGCTTCCCCAGCCAGCTGCTCACATGTAATTTGCCAAGTTGTGCTCCTCCAGCGTGTGGGTCTCAAAGCCGTGCGGCGTCGTGTCAAAATAGTCGCTGCCGATTCCACAGATGAAACATTTGGTCTGCCAGGATGGAAGCAACAGAGTGAGATGACAGTGAAGGTGAAGAGGGAGCTAGGGTCCTGTCTAGGGTCCCGTCTCTCCACAATGGGTCAAGCCAACCCCAACCCCAACTGCAGCCATAGAATCACAGAATCCGAGAGTTGGAAGGGATCCTGAGGATCCTGTAGCCCAACACCCTGCACTCCAGGAATGTGCAACTGTCCCTTACGGGGAATCAAACCTGTGACCTTGGTGCTATCAGCACCATGCTCTAACCCGGGGTGGCCAACTCTCAAGAGACTGCGATCTACTTTCAGAATTAAAAACTGGCAGTGGTCTGCCCCAGTTTTTTGGGGGTTCAGCTCAAAGTTGTTGAGTTTTTTTTAAGGAGGAGAATAGCCCCATTTTTTTAGGAGTTAAAAAAAAAGCTTTTTGGGGGGAGGAAGTTCCATTTTTGGGGAACAAAGGCAAGGGACAAAGGGGTAAAGTCACTCACAGCTCTGTCTTCCCTTCCAGAAATCATAGAACAGGGCGGGGCGAGGGGGCGGGGCAGGAGTCAGTTTTAGCCACGCTAAGTAAAGGGAGCCAGAGATCGACCGCAATCTACCAAAACCTCGCGGGGATCTACCAGTAGATCACGATCCACCTGTTGGACATCCCTGCTCTAACCCATGGGTAGGCGAACTAAGGCCCGGGGGCTGGATCTAGCCCAATCGCCTTCTAAATACGGCCCATGGATGGTCAGCGTGTTTTTACATGAGTAAAATGTGTCCTTTTACTTAAAATGCATCTCTGGGTTATTTGTGGGGCACAGGAATTCGTTCATTATTATTTTTCAAAATATAGTCCGGCCCCCCACAAGGTCTGAGGGATGGTGGACTGGCCCCCTGCTGAAAAAGTTTGCCGACCCCTGCTCTAACTAGCTGAGCTGTCCTTCTATGTTTCCATGCATCAAATCCCTCCCTCCCGCAGTGTGAAGATTATCAGGAGTCCCCAGAGTTGACTAGGTCTGTGTTCCCTCCCAGGGGACCCTCCTTTTCACCTTTGCTAAAAAGAAAAGGCATTTTACTTTTGGAGACATATGCAGTTTATATACAATGGTACCTCGGGTTAAGTACTTAATTTGTTCCGGAGGTCTGTTCTTAACCTGAAACTGTTCTTAACCTGAAGCACCACTTTAGCTAATGGGGCCTCCTGCTGCCGCCGCGCAGCCACCGCACGATTTCTGTTCTTATGCTGAAGCAAAGTTCTTAACCTGAAGCACTATTTCTGGGTTAGCGGAGTGTGTAACCTGAAGCGTATGTAACCTGAAGCTTATGTAACCCGAGGTACCACTGTACTTATGTAAAGTATATTTTTGTCACGGCTGTTTGGCGTGGATTCCCCAGTCCCTCCCCACAAAATACCTGGCCATGGGCCAGAGAGCCTCCCTGATAGACAACCTTGTCTGTGATAACTTTCTGACTGAAGCCGCCGGCTTGCCCCCCCCCCCCCCATGGCTGGGAATGGAGGAGAGGAAGGAGGAGACCAGCTTACCTCCATGTCCTCCTTCACCTGCTCCTGCTGGTCTCTCAGCTCCCCAAAGGCATCAATGATCAAACCTGGTGGACAGGAAGTCAGAAAGGTAGGAAGACAGAGTTCAGGAGGAGCCCTGGCGCAGACTCCGCCCCACACCCCCATGGGACATAATAACCATGACCCGCACGGGACCTACCTTGGATGATGGCCAGCAGGATGACAATGACAAAGAAGAAGAAGGTGATGTCGAAGATGACGCGGTAAAGCTCGTACTCGTCACCTGCCGGGTCCTCGATCTCGTCACCGATGCCCCCGCCAGCACGCACCCCCACGTACATGTGAAACAGATAACACTGTGGAGGAGAGGAGGAAAGAGGGAGGGAGAGGATCAGGGGGCGTTGCATACACAAGGCTTCTTCAGCATCATTGCTTTCACATATAATTTTTTATTAAATTTTCTGTTTTACAATTTAAAGCACTCATTTAAACATCCTTAAAACACCCTTCTTCTCTTTCCATGGCTCATTTTACATATCATAAATCCCTGCATATTTTACAGAAACTATACCATTCAGCACTCCATTATAACATCCTTCATAACTTATTTACACTGTTGAATTTATCTTAACAAAGTGTTTTCAGTCGTACACTGTTATTTCCCATATATTTCATATATATATTTCCCATATATTTTCCAATCTTCTCTAAACCTATGTTATTCTTGTTCTCTTATTCTATATGTTAAGTCTGCAAGCTGAGCATATTCTGTCAACTTAAGCTGCCACACTTCTTTGGTTGGGACCTCGCTCGTTTTCCATTTTTGGGCCAACAGAACATGGGCCGCAGGAGTGGCATACATAAATAACCTTTTTTCGACACCTGGGGATTTCAGTTTGAATTATCCCCAACAGAAAAGACTCTGTTTTTTGAGAAAGCACTTTTAAACATTTCCCCGCCCCCAATTATTATGGATCATTTCCCAATACTCTTTTACCCTTTTACAAGTCCACCACATATGAAAGAACGTTCCCTAAGAGGCATCATTTCTGACCGTGTCACCTTGGCAACGTGGAAAACTATCTTACACTTTCCTCTCTGCTGGGTACTAATGGAGGAGTCGTCTCATATGAATCTGCCCCCCTCCTGATCTGGCATTTCCAGAAAGACTTGAACCCCCAGGATCTGTTTCTTAAACATTAAGAACTGGCCCCTCCCCACTTGGGGACAGTGGCCGTCTGGCGTTCACCCTGCTCTTGGAACAAGAGATGCGTGGACATTGAGACGCTCTTCGCACCCTCCGCTTGAGCTTCCCTGAACATTCCTGCCCTCCCAAATTTCACTGGCTTTAGGAAAAAGTCAACGGCATCTGTTGGGAGTCAAAATGGTTCTCCTATTGTATCAGCAGCCTGTTGCACTTGCTTGACCGGAAGTGATGGCAGAGCCCAGGGAACGTGGGCGGTCGCCGTAGGAAGCAAAGCCACTTTCCAACAGATTTAAGCCCTTTTTTTTGGGGGGGGGACAAAGCCAAAAAAGCACGGGGAGCCTCTGTCCTTGTCTTACCGTCATCATGTCGTCACATTTCATGTCAGGTTCATCTTCGTCCTCGCTCTTGTTGTAGAACTTGCGGAAAAAGTTGAAGGCGACCACGGTGTAGAGGTAGACGACCACCGCCAGGAGCCCCACCGTCATTAGAAGCTGGGGGAGAAAGAGGTCACACGCGTGAGAGCAGGTCCATTATCATGCAGCAAATGCTGCCCTGGATGTCATACTGGTTGGACGCAGAGGAATGGTGGGAGCAACCAGATGGGGGACCCCCAAGGGAAGAAGGCTCAGAGCCCGGGGAGTGGTGGTGGGGCAAGGATGAGTGGTCAGAAGGAGAAGAGGGAGCAGACTAAGGGGAGGAGGTGTCAGAAGCGGAAGAGATAACAGGGCTTAGTGAGCGGGAAGAGGCAGTGGCAGAGAGCAGTCCAGAAGTAGAGGTAGAAGCGGAGGCTGGAAAGGAGGGAGGGGCAAGAAGCAGAGGTGAGTCAGGCTGGTGAGGAAGCCAGGAGGTCCTCTCCTCCTCCTGCAACCAGCTCCCTTCCCCCCGGTCTCCCAGAAACAGGAGAGGCATGAAGTGGGAGGAGCAAAGGCAGGTACACAGGTGCAGTCTCAGATTGCTAGGGAAGGAACTTGGTGAGGAGGAGACTAAGGCAGCTGTGGGGAATGACTTTCAGTCTTAATGGTTGTGTAATCAGCTTTTCCAGATGTGAAACCCAAATTTTGGCATTGCACAGTATATAAAGAAAAAACAGCGAGGAAGGTGAAGGGGTGTGGGGGGGTGCATACCATGAGCCAGGGTGGCCCCCCCATTTGATCTGAGCGCCCCACAGCCCCGCTACCTGTTTGCCGTTGTGGGTGACGGAGGAGAGGATGGTCCTTAGGGTCTTGACGCCCATGGCGATGTCCAGGAGGTGGGAGGCGAAGAAGAAGTTGTTGTAGTGGCCGAGAACGGACATCACCATGTACCAGAAGAGGTACAGGAAGGACTGCAGGGGGGAGAGACACGGATGGGTTGTGACAGAGGCAGGATGGAGAGCGAGGGCACAGCGGGATGCCCACGTTGGGGGAAAGGGGTGGAAGGTTTTGATGCCATCCTCTCAGCTTAGCAGATGCAGGGCTGCAGCATCAGATGGCTCCCAGCCCACGGACCACCCCACCGGCCGCTCCTACTCTACTGCCATCTCACGAGGCAAAAGATGATCACAGATGAGTACCATCCACTAAGAATAGGGCTTGGAAGGATGCCCGACTGAAGGTGGGATTTGGCCTGTGTTGGGTTGAAATAAACGACAGACGAATGGCAAGTGTCATATGGGAGGCATCTCCCAAGCATGTCTCGGGGAGTCCCTTTTATTGAATATTACAGCATTGCCACATGTGTGCTTGTTGCTGATTGGTTAACACAAATACAATGCAAGGGTTGCATATAGACATTAATCATCAATAGATTAAAGGTTGGGAAAGGGAACACAGAATTGGACAGGCATGAAAACCTCCTTATTAAACTATAACTAGTGATTGATATAGCAAAACTTAAAGGAGCATATAAACTATTACTAGTGATTGATATAGCAAAACTTAACAGGGCATAACTATTGTATTCCGTAGATGTGGTCAACCATGCATTAAGAACAGGTCAGGGTACGATGTTTCATGAACTCAATGTGAACTGAACATTCTAGGATGGGTGAGGAAGGAATGCTTCAGCTTAGATGTTTGCCAGAGTCATGTGCAGAAGCAAAACTTCCCATCAGGCCTGTGTTCTCCCCACTTGCTAATCTCCGACCTGAAAACCTACCGTTGACCAGGACTTTACTTGGTCGGGTGGGGGGGGGGTATTGTTTTTGTTCATTACAATGGTACACATTTTTGTGTTTTTATATTGTAAACTGCCCTGTGACCTTTGGATGGAGGATCATAAACAAACACATGGTCGATCCTGCCCAGCCAAATACAGGTGCAGAACTCCACAACATCAGTATCTGAGTCAACTAGATAATTCATTAGTTTTATTCTGATTCAGTTATTCTGGTTTTCAAGCAATTTAGACATCCGGGCACTTTTCGTTTTTACAGAAAGAAACGGGCAGTAGATGCAGGGGCGGAGGAAGGGGGGGTGCATTGGGAGTGAGTCGCCCCGGGTGTCACCATTGAGGGGAATGACAAAATGGCAGGCGCCAATCACCACGGGGCCTGCAGCGCGCCCGAGCCACGCATCTCTCCTGGGAGTGACACAGTGGCTTGGGTGCCCTCAGGCTCTGTGCTGCCCCAAACGGTCTGTCCGCCTCTCCCTCAGCTGTAGGGCGGCTGAGTGGGAAGAGGCAGGCGGACTCCTCAGAGGCCCTGCAGAGCATCCTGCCCTGGTTTGCCCCGCCCCGCGGGTGGCTGGCCACCCCCCCCGCAGGCAGTTGGCCATGCCCCTGGGCACAGGGCACACGCACTGCCCCAGGCGGGATAGAGAGACGTATGCAGCCTTTTCATTGCAAGTATGAGGTCTAGAATCTCTGCTTCTGTCTTTTTAGGGGAGAACTATGATTCTCTATGGGACGAGGGTGGCGCTGTGGGTTAAACCACAGAGCCTAGGACTTGCCAATCGGAAGGTCGGCGGTTCGAATCCCTGCAACGGGGTGAGCTCCCGTTGTTCGGTCCCAGCTTCTGCCCACCTAGCAGTTCAAAGTACACCAGTGCAAGTAGATAAATAGGTACCACTGGCGGGAAGGTAAACAACGTTTCCATGCACTGCTCTGGTTCTCCAGAAGCGGCTTAGTCATGCTGGCCACATGACCCAGAAGCTGTACGCCGGTTCCCTCGGCCAATAAAGCAAGATGAGCGCCGCAACCCCAGAGTCGGGCACGACTGGGCCTAATGGTCAGGGGTCCCTTTACCTTTACCTTTACCTTTAGGATTCTCTGGGCACTGAATTATGTTGTACTGTCTTAGATGTAGAGATAGGGAATTCCCCTTGCAGGCGAAGCCCTTGCATCTCCCCCAGCTTACAGTGGGGATTGTGCTGGTCTGAATGGCCTCCCTCCCCTTTAGCCAGTGTTTGCCAGGCTGTGGCACCAATTGGCATAAATATTGAACGGTTGAACCTCCCGCCCCCCAGCCCTCTAACTGCATCTTCTCACTCACGTTGTCAGTGAAGATCACTCCGAATTTCCAGACCTTGTACTTGATGTCAATAGAGGTAATCCTAGCACGAGAGAAAGGGAGGATGAGGAGGAAGCTCTGTGCAAGTGTGCATGTAAATTCATACGTTCTGTTTTGCTGCGTGCATCCCAAAGGGCCCATCCACACTTCCCCTTGTCCCACGCTTAGGAAGCATAGGCCCAGGCAGTTTCGCCTTTGCCCCGCCCGCCCGCCCCACTGCCAGCTCTGCCCATCCTCCTCACCATGTTATGAGAGACGTGTCTGGCTCCGTTTTCTTCTCGTTCTGCGCTGTGATTTCCAGACTGGCCAGATCTATTCCCAGCAGTTCTGCAATTCTCTCCCGCCCGTAAATGTCACCGTATTTGTTTAGCACCTGGAAGGGGGGGGAAATGTGGTTAAGAAAAGATGGGATCTCCATCTTGTTAATCACCCCTGCCTTAGATCAGGAGAGCCCAAGGCCTTTGTTTTCCTAGCCTAGACAAGGGTGGAAGATCTCACCTTTCTCTTGATGAATTTGTCCCAGTAGTTGCTTGGGAATGACCTGGCAAGGGGAGAAAAGAGGGGGACAAAACCCATTAAGAATACCATTCATTCCTCCTGCTCCAATGAAGGCTCCCCGACCTGCCAGGGCCATTTCTCTCCCTCCCTCCCTCTGCAAAACCGATTTCTCCCCAAAAGCCCTTCCACCTTGACCCTCTTCACTCAGCCAATCTTCTCCCCCTCCCTACTGTTTAACTGGCAACCCTGGACCTTCCTCCTCGCTCATCAACATCATGTCTGTGTAGTACAGACTCTCAGCCTTCCAACCTGCTGCGTCCAATCAAAGGCCCGCTCAGCCCAGCTTTCTGTTTCTGTGAACGGTCAGCTTAAGTAGGAAGCTCTCAAGCATGGGTGCAAGGGCAGGCCTTCCCCGGCACTTATCCACAGCGCCCTCTCCGAACAAGGAGGCTTCCTTTTCGCTATCGTGGCATAAGAGCCATCAACAGGCAATATCCCTCCATGAGTTTTTGCCTGGCCCCTTTTCGCCTCTGCAAACTTATTTGGCCACCACTGCATCTTGTGATGGCAAATTAATTAATTAATAATTAATTAATTAATTAATACTTAATTAATAATTAATAATTATATCAATAATAATATTAATTAATTAATTAATTAATTAATTAATTATACCCTGCCCATCTGGCTGGGTTTCCTCAGCCACTCTGGGCATCTCTCAACAGAATATTAAAAGCACAATAAAACATCAAACATTAAAAACTTCCCTAAACAGGGCTGCCTTCAGATGTCTTCTAAAAGTCAGACAGTTGTTTACAGTGGTACCTCGGGTTACATATGCTTCAGGTTACAGACTCCGCTAACCCAGGTTCAGTGCTTCAGTTTAAGAACTTTGCTTCAGGATGAGAACAGAAATCGTGCCGCGGCGGCGCGGCAGCAGCTGGAGGCCCCATCAGCTAAAGTGGTGCTTCAGGTTAAGAACAGTTTCAGGTTAAGAACGGACCTCTGGAATGAATTAAGTACTTAACCCGAGGTACCACTGTATTTCCTTGACGTTTGATGGAAGGGCATTCCACAGGTAGGGTGCCACTACCGAGAAGGCCCTCTGCCTGGTTCCCTGTAACCTCACAGGGAGGGAACTGCCAGAAGGCCCTCGGAGCTGGACCTCAGTGTCCGAGCTGAATGACAGGTGCACTGTGCCAAGCAGTGCTGGCCTGTCCTGAACCTCCTTGCCAGTTGGTTGTGCCTTGTTGCCCCAAGGAGGGTTTAGCCCAGCTGCACTCTGGGAAGCCCTCTCCCCTCTTTCTGAACCTTTAGGAGGCAAGGCTGTTGCCCAGAGGGGGAGGAGCCTACGCTTAGCCCCTCCCCTCCCCACAGATGGACTCACGGAGCATTGAGCACCAGGCGGTCCCACTGTCCCTTGATGTCGTCGTCCTCCGGCTGCTCCGTGATGTAGAGGCCGTCAAACTCCAGCTTCCGCGCCAGCTCCTTCTCGCGCTTGAAGATGACCAGCGGCACCTTCAGGCAGTTGTAGCCGATGATGCAGAGGAAGGCCACCAGCGTGTGGAAGATGGCCAGGAACTGCAAGGCTGGCTGCATGTAGCCCGTGCTCTCCTCCAGGAAGAAGTAGACCACGCTGTCTTCGTCGTCCTCATCCCCGTTGCCGTTGCCGTCCCCGCCATCGTCGTCCCCGCCACCAAAGCCAGAGCCGCCTCCAGAGCCAGACTCCAAATCCCCATCGAACCCAGAGCCCTCAAACTCCTCCTCGCCGGGAGGGGTGTCGGAAACCTGGGAATGGCAAGAGAGGAGGAGGAGGAGAAGGTTGGGATGTTAAAGTTGTGACCCTCGAGCCAGGAAGGTCTCGGTCTTACAGCTTAGCCACCAGGTCAGGGCTGGGGGACCTTTCTTCAGCCTGAAGGTCCTTTCCCCTTCTGGGTCCACCTTCTAGTGGCAGGCAGGGTCAGAGACAAAAGTTGGTGGAGCAAAGGATGCGAGCTTTGCCTTCATGCGACAGGCTAGTTTCTGCACGCATTGTCAAATGCCCCTCTCTGGCACTGTGATGGCCTGGGATTCGGACTCGGATGCTGAACCTGAGGGATCCCAGCCTGCACAGGATTCCCCGCCTCCAGAACCAGCTGAGCCGGGGCTGGGGCCTGAGCCTGAAGGGTCCTCACCTGTGAGGGATCCTCAGGTGAGGGCATCAGCTGAGCCTGCTCTGACTCCTGAGGTGATGGAGGACTCATTGCCTTCAGGTCCTCCACTCTCAGCCCCGTCAGGGGAAGCTGAGGTTGCCTCTGGGTCCGGTAACCCTCCAGCCTCTCCTGAGCTGCAGATGCTCAGGGCAGAGAGGCGGAGGGAACTAAGTTCCCGCAGGAGGAGTGCTCGCCTCCAGGCCAGGAGAGGCGAGTCACCAGAGGATCGGGGCCGCCCTATGCCTCAGGGCAGATAAAAGCCGGCCAGCCCCAGTCCCAAGTTGCGGGAGCAACATTGTTGGTTGCTAATTCCTGCCTGAGCTCCTGACCTGCCCTGGCTCCCTGCTTGCAAGCCTGTTGCTGACTTCACCTGACTCCCTGCCCTGCACCCAGCTTCAGCTACTACGGACAGCCTCCACATTGCACCTTTGACCACGGACTGGACTTGGACCTCACCTCTCGGGTAACCCATAGACCAGCACAGGCACCCAGGCAAGCAAAAGGCACAAGCTGAGTCCAAGGGCACGATCCAGCCGGGGGGGGGAGCACTTGGGGTGCAAAGCAGGGCCAGAGAGGGGTGTGGGATGGGGAATGCGCCAAGGGCCAGAGAGAGAGAGAGAGAGAGAGGTCGGGGGGGCACATTTGCCCTGCAGGTCTGAGGGTCCCTACCCTGGCAAGAGTCCTTGGCTCCAACAATTTGCCCTCCCAAAAGCTGTGCCCAGTTGTTTTGGCTCCCAGGATGCTTTGTTACTGTTGTGGTGGCTATTAAAATTCATTATGCACCATTCACCCTCGGATGGGACGCGGGCGGCGCTGTGGGTAAAAGCCTCAGCGCCTAGGGCTTGCCGATCGAAAGGTCGGCAGTTCAAATCCCCGTGGCGGGGTGCGCTCCCGCTGCTCGGTCCCAGTGCCTGCCAACCTAGCAGTTCGAAAGCACGTCAGAAGTGCAAGTAGATAAATAGGTACCACTCCGGCAGGAAGGTAAACGGCGTTTCCGTGTGCGGCTCTGGCTCGCCAGAGCAGCGATGTCACGCTGGCCACATGACCTGGAAGTGTCTTCGGATAGCACTGGCCCCCGGCCTCTTGAGTGAGATGTGCGCACAACCCCAGAGTCTGTCAAGACTGGCCCATACGGGCAGGGGTACCTTTACCTTTTACCTATTCACCCTCGGGGAAGGTTGCAACTATTTAAAATACAGCATAAGAAACTTACGGGGGGGGGGATATGTCACTGCGCACAACCTGCTTTCTTCCACTTCTGCACTTCCCAAACTGCAGCCTGGATCTCATCCTCTGGCCTGCATTAACTTGTCAGACTGATTCTCCTCTTGAACACCCCCCATCCCTACTCCAGGGTGTCCCATCTGTCCCTTGGCAGATCTCCAGACCTACTTACCTTATAGAAGAGCAAAATGAAGTTGATAGCAAAAGCCAAGAAGAGGGCGAGGAAGCGGAGATTGTAGAAATTCCTGGACAGGTAATTCTGCAAAGAGGGTGGATAAGAAGAGAAGAACAATGTGTGGGTGCATGTCCTTAGGAACATCGGGAAAGCCCTGCTGGACCAGGCCAAAGGGCCACGAAGACCTCCCCAAGCAGCTGGTATTCAGAGGCAGACTGACTGCGGAAGCAGAAGAACGTCCCCGTGCCTAGCAACCACGGACAGCCTCCATTAATTGGTCCAACCGCCCTTTAAAGACATTCAAGTTGATGGCCATTGCCATATGGTTGTGGGAGGAGATTCCATAGTTCAACCCTGCAGTGGGTGAAAAACTACCTCCTTTGTGGCGCTGTGGGTTAAACCGCAGAGCCTAGGGCTTGCCGATCAGAAGGTCGGCGGTTCGAAACCCCATGACGGGGTGAACTCCCATTGTTCGGTCCCTGCTCCTGCCAACCTAGCAGTTCGAAAGCACACCAGTGCAAGTAGATAAATAGGTACCGCTCTGACGGGAAGGTAAATGGTGTTCCGTGCGCTGCTCTGGTTCGCCAGAAGCAGCTTAGTCATGCTGGCCACATGACCCGGAAGCTGTACGCCGGCTCCCTCGGCCAGTAAAGCAAGATGAGCGCCGCAACCCCAGAGTCGGCCATGACTGACCTAATGGTCAGGGGTCCCTTTACCTTTGTCTGTCTCCCATGGTTCAGCTCCAATGGATGGTCCCACCGGGTTCTAGCATTATGACACAGGGAGGAAAATGCCCCCCCCCACCTGCTTTCTCTACACGATGCATAATTCGGAAAAGTGGAGCCCAAATGTCTCTGGTCATCTCCCTTACCAGGAACTTTGTCCTCTGAATCTCCAGCTCGTTCCAAAACTCCGAGACTCCTTCCTCCGCCTGCTTCTTGTCCCTCTGGGCCACCTTCTTCTTCTGCTTGGCTGGTGGTTCTTCCTCCTTTTTGGGCTTCTCCTCCTCCTCTTCCTTCTCCTCCTCCTTCTTCTCTTCCTCCTCCTCCTTTGCTGCCTTCTCCCCATTTTCAGCACTGGGAGGGACAAGGGGGGAGGTGGAGAGAAAACTTGAAAGACCTTTGCCACCCTGTCTTTGAACCCTGTATTCGAACCCCTCTCCAGCTGACATGGGCCACACACCATGGGAAGCCAATGCATCACACGCCCCCAGTGTTGTTGTACTTCAACTCCCATCAGCCCCATCCACATGGCCAGCAGCAAAGGATGATGGGAGCTGGAGTGCAGCAACATCTGGAGTGCACCGTGCTGGTTTCTGTATTTTTGAGACCTTGAGGGATGGCAACTGGCTGCTTTTAAAAGTAAACATAAAGGAGATGATGGAGTTCATGGAGTTGGCTGATCTCACCGGGAGAATCCGCAACCAGAAAGAAGAGGACTACCAAGAAGATTGGAAGAAATTTAAAGACTATTTGAATAAATATTCTAATATTAAAGATATGTAACCACTTGAAAGAACCAGCCAGGCTTAGGACTAAATTAGACTTAAATGTATCAATAAGAAAATGTACTATAAGAAAGGTAAAGAAATTGGAATATGACTGTAATATTGTTTTATGAAATAATGATATTGGAAACTGCTACATTCAAATTAAGAGGAAATTCAGATGGAGGAGATTAGAGGAAGTCAACTAAAATGTTTATGGAAATGGATTTTAATTAATTGGTTGAGTTTCTTTTTTTCCTGTTTAGGTATGTTAAGTTTGTTATTCTTTTTTCTTATTTTTCACTTTTTTATTGTGTTGTTGTGTTATTATGTTGTTGCATATTCTCTTTTTTGTTACGTCTATTGAAAATTAATAAATATTATGGTAAAAAAATAAAAAGTAAAAGTAAACATAAAGGGCTAAGGTTCTCAGGAGCACTGTGCCCCCAGGACCACCCCTCTGGTCCCCCCCCCCCCGCAAGCCCCAGCTTAATCCAGAGTGTGCAATCCACTTTCACCAAGCACGGCACTCACTCAGCTTTCTCCGGTTCCACGGGAGGCTCCTCAATCTTCTCCAGCTCTGCCTCCCCTTCCTCTCCTTCCACCTGGAGAGTCACAAGAAGATGGGTTGGTGAGCGAGTTGGTGCCACAAGGCGGCTGGGAGCAAAACGAGTTTGTGGGCATCATGGCTGCTACACGGGGGGATTTATTGCATGTCAGCGAGCAGCAGGGACTACCTCCCTGCTGGGCTATCTCCAGCTAAGTCCTACTTGGAGAAAACCCATTGAAAGTAATGGACCTAAGTTAGGTCCATTAATTGCAGTGGCGCTGGAACGCTTCAACAGTTTGACCCCACACCACAGAGGTGCAGTCCTCCATCGCCTCCCAGGACAGATGGATGTCAACTCAGCTTCAATTAACATTAACTTCAGATGGAACGCCACGTTTGGCATTGGGAAAGAATTCTGCAATTGAAATGCAGAGAAGGGAGCTAAAGCAGAATAACTTGCAATGCAACCCGGATGAAGATGCACGAGTTTGTGAGCAGGGCTGGATTTTTCCTTTTCTTTAAAAAAAGTTACTACTAACAGCACCTAGCTACTAAGGCACAGCAATACCAAACACAAATACCGGTAATACAAGGTGATACAAACACCCTCTTTTGTTTAAACAAAGAAATGTGGATGGAACTCAGGAGTCCTGAATCCCAACCTGCCCTCTCATCCCCTCCAGACCCGGAGAAAGAACAATATAACTGAACTGCGGAGCTAAAATCCCCACACGATAATGCAAGTTGGTTGGAGAACTGCATCTCAAAATTCAGGCACGTCCAAATTTCAAAGGATGGCTGAGTTTCAGTTCTCAGACGCAAACTTGTTCGGATTTCTCCTCCAAACATGGGGCTTAACTACACTTTCACTTGCCCCACTGCCTTCTCCCAGGGAAAACTGCTCTTTAGTGCTCAATCGAAGTAAACAGCAATTCAGTTGTTCTGATTTATCACTAAAGAGTGGGTTTTCTCTTGAAAGGGAGTGAAGCAAGGGGAAAACCGGTGTGTGTGTGTGTGTTATTGGCTTGTTTTGTTTTTGTAATGTATTTGGTGTTTTCATTTTGAATCTTTGTTTTAAACCACTCTGAGATTACAGATGAAGAGCGGTATACAAATTTAAAAAATAATGATCATCCTGCAGCGCTTCTCCTATACAGTGGTACCTCTAGTTATGAACTTAATTCGTTCTGGAGGTCCGTTCTTAACCCGAAACTGTTCTTAACTAGGGGCGTGCTTTCGCTAATGGGGCCTCTTGCTGCTGATGCGCCGCCGACACACAATTTCCGTTCTCATTCCGGGGCAAAGTTATCAACTCGAGGTTAACTCTTCCAGGTTAGGGGAGTTTGTAACCTGAAGCGTTTGTAACCTGAGGCATTTGTAACTCAAGGTACCACTGTACCTCGGGTTACAGATGCTTCAGGTTGTGTTTTTTCAGGTTACGGATGTGCTGAAACCTGGAAGTACCGGAAAGGGTTACTTCCGGGTTTTGGCTGTTGCACATGCGCAGAAGCGCCAAATCGTAACCTGCCCGTGCACAGACGCGCCGCTGCGGGTTGCAAATGCTGCAGGTTGCGAACGTGCTTCCCGGACGGATTGCGTTCGCAACCTGAGCGTCCACTGTAATTAATTGCTGACATTACCCCTTGGTTCACTTTAGATCGGGGTAGCTAACATGGCGGTGGTGTTAAGACTCCAAATCCCATCACTCACAGATCCAGTTCCTCCAGGCATTGTACCTCCCCACTTTCTGTGCCCTCCCCACCTCCTAAGCCTCATCTCCTCCTAGAGAGACCCTAGGAATGCCCACCACTATTCAGGCACCGCCTGAAGCCCTATACGTACTCCCAGTTTTCTCTTGAGGATGGGTGATCCTTCAGGTGTAGGGGGCTCCACTGGGGTCGTGTCCCCCATATCGCCAAGCCCACCAGGTGCATCAGGAGCTGTGGATCGGAAATGCTCTTTCTTCATGTCAAAACCCTCCCCGCCTTCGGCAGGCGCGTCTTCCTTGCCAGGTTCCACTATCTCTGCTTCCTCCCCTTCCTCAGCTTCCTGTTCGACTTCCTCAGAAGGGGCCACGTCTCCATGCACCTCGTCCTGCGTTGGGTCGGGCATGCTGGCCAACAGCTCCGTCATCGTGATCTTCTTGGCTTCCTCCACCAGGCCGCCCCCGAAGAGCGTGTTCCAGATGAGGAGGAAGATGCCCCTGGAGATGTTGTAGAAGAAGAGGAGGATGCTCATCAGGATGGTGTAGATGAAGGTGGCCACAGCCACGGCCATCTCCTTGACCGTCATCTGCTTGATCTTGCGGAGCTTCCGGCGGATGTTGCGGTAGGTGAACATGCGGAAGAAGTTCAACACGCCGTCCAAAAACTCCCCGAAGACCGAGGACGACTCCGATGGTGCCGACACCTTCTCGGCTTCCCCACCTTCTGCCCCTTCTCCTTCCTCTTCCTCCTCTTCCTCCTCCTGGCCCTCCTCCTCTGAAATCTGTGCCGCGATCTGCATCTCAAAGATGGTGTCCTCGCAGAAGTTGATGAAGAGCTCCATCTTCTCCGACTCACCCCCCTCGTTGACCACGTCGAAGATGAACTGCCGCTTGGACTCCTTGACCTGGGGCATCTCCCACTGGGCCTTGTTGGTCTCGCTGATCTCAAAGTAGATCCTCTCGATGCGCTTGCTGGCGCCCATGATCTCGATGCGGCCCAAGTAGGGGCTGAAGTAGTTGAGGATGCATTCCGCCAACTCCAGGAAGGTCTTCAGGCGGTTGTCGTGCGGCATGTGCTCCGAGAGGTTGGTCAGCAGTACGGCGATGTTGAAGCCGATATCTTTGGCGGGCTCTTGGAATCGATCGGCAAACTCCTCGTAGTCGATCATCTCGTTCTCATCGGCCTCCGAGCAAGAGAGCAGGAACTGGATCTCGGACGGCGTGTACTGCTTTTGGCTATCCATGGCCTTCTGGAAATCCTTCTTGGAGATGAGACCCCGCGGGTCCGTGATGTAGTCTCGGAAGGCGTCCGATGCTACAATGTCCTTCAGCTTCAAGAACATATCGAAGAACTTGAGAATCATCTCCACGTTACTGGAAGACTCCACCAACATGTCCACCATCTGCCGAGCGATGGTGCCATTCACCACGTTCCCTGGGTAGGCACATAAAAAGTAAGGTTAGACGTGGGACCGAGAAGTCTGTTGGGGGTGGATACACAAGTGATGAGTGGGTGGGTGTTGCACTCATGTAAGCACTGTCAGGTGGATTCAGGGTGATTGAGATATGTGCACCTTATCTCAGTGGGTTGTAGCAGTTTTGCACACACATAGGATCCCACGTTCAACCCCTGGCCTCTCCAGGTAGAGCCAAAAAACACCCCTGTCTGCTCAGGGAAGCTGTCATGGAGCCCTGACTGGCTGCCCCCACCCTGGCTAAGGGGTCTTACCTTCCAGAAGGGACAGCAACATCACCACCATGTCTTTCTGCAGATCCAGCAGCTCCTTCAGAAGCCCAATTTGGCTTGAATCCTGGGTGGGAGGGAGACGTGGGAGATATTAAGTGCTGCGGAACCAGAGACATCTCTTCCCGTGTCTTGGAGGCCTCCAGACGCAGATCCCCTTCACCCTCATGCCCCACTTGTATTCCTAAGGCTCGACCTTCCCTGGCCTTGTCACACCTGTTGGCTTCTAACCGGGCAATGGAAACCCGGTCACAACTAGGTGTGGGACAGGAAGGAGGGATAGGTGGTGGTAGCCCACAGAGACAAAGGAGCGGGTCTCAACTTGGGCTGTGAGCACTGTGGCCCATTCTTCAGGCCCCTCAGATGGTGCCACACCAGAATGACCCCCTGAGGTCCCAGGGCACCTGGAACCGGAGCCTTAGAGGAGAGACTCAGATATCTGAAGTCAGCTTAGGTACACAGCCGGCCACAGGGCACTGCCGTCACACTGTGACATGTGAGGGGAACACCTTACTCTAATGTGAGCATGCTGAGGAGGCCCCAGCCTCTCCTTCTCCTCCTCTGACTCAGAGCTGCGCCTCTGGAGAGGCAGGGACGCCCTTCTTACCTCAGGGTAGGATTCGCTCCGAAATTGGTCCTCATGGGCAGCGCAACAAAGAGATAGTTTTGGTGAGGGGCGGAAATATCCCCCAGTGCTGTCTCCCCGCCCACCCCAGCCTCTGCACCCCCATTTCCTAGCCTCGCCTGCTTGGGAAGAGGACAGTGGGAGGAAAACACCCCTGGTGAACGTCTTCCATGCCACTGCCTCCAGCGACTGGCATCACGGGCATTATCTACACCGCAAACAAAGAAGACTTTCCCCTGGTGACGAGGCCTCTCTGGCAATTTGGTATCTGCAGCCTCTCTGGCAAAACTGCAATTCCCTGGGAGAGGGACGGACTCTGAAACCAGCTTAGGGCTGGGAATCTAGAATCGGGGAGGTGAGTATGCTGGTTTCGGTTCAGAGGCCACGCCGCTCCAGAGGCGCTTCGCCTCTTCGCCCGCAACTCCCAGCCGGCGTCAAACCGAGAGATGAGGGCTGGCTGCCAGCTTCAGTCAAGGCCAACGCAAACCCTCCCCTTCGCCCTCAACATGACAACATGAGCTAGGATGGGGCGTGAGCCAGCAAGCCAAAGCGGTGGCCAACCATGGAGCTCCTGACGACCCCGTTTGATGGTGGTGGCTGGAGGGGGGGGGGTCTGGAGAAGCATGGAGAAGCAGAAAAGACAGAAGGAGAGAAAGGAGGGCTGGGGTGATGAGCAAGGGCCAGCTGCCGCAGACCGAGAGAGGAAAGCAGGCCAGGCCAGACCACCATATTCCCCTGCACTGAGGCATAATGGGAAAGAGCAACAGACATGTTTATGGCTCTCCTGCAAGGATCTACCAGCAAGGGCTGAGGGTTTTCTTAAAAAGTGTGTGTGTGTGTGTGTGTGTACAGAATGGGGAAGTGAGGTTTCCCAGGCAGAGGTAGAAGTGGGCAGGTATAGGGTGAACTGGAGGGATTCTTAATAACAATAATAATAAAAAAAATTATTTATACCCCGCCCTCCCCAGCCAGAGCCGGGCTCAGGGCGGCTAACACCAATAAAATCACAGTAAAAAACATAATGGGGGGGGGGAAACCAATTTAAAATACAGGTTAAAATGCAGCCTCATTTTAAAAGTAGCCAATAAATCAAGACCATAAGGGGAGGGAAACATAAGGGTCAGACTGAGTCCAAACCAAAGGCCAGGCAGAGCAGCTCTGTCTTGCAGGCCCTGCGGAAAGATGTCAAGTCCCGCAGGGCCCTGGTCTCTTGGGACAGAGCGTTCCACCAAGTTGGGGCCAGTACTGAAAAGGCCCTGGCCCTAGCTGAGAACAATCTAACCACCTTGTGACCTGGGACCTCCAAAATGTTGTCATTTGTGGACCTTAAGGTCCTCCGCGGGGCATACCGGGAGAGGCGGTCCTGTAGGTACGTGGGTCCCAGGCCGCAGTATTATTTTATTTTCAAAAAAGGCTTCTGTCAGGCGCTTTCCCTGCTGCTCTGGGTGTGTGCGTTGGGCCTCGCAGGTTAATGCAATGGGAAGGTGCCAGGGTTCTCAAACGATGAAGGTGTCAGGCTTCTGGCAACGTCACCAGCTGCCTTGCAGCGTACCCACCGTGACACCTTGCTAAAGTGTGTTCTCTGAAACCATGGGAGTGTGTGTGTGCATGTACATATGTGGAGATGAGATTTTCATTGGAGGGGGCATGGGAGGCAGCAGAGTTCTGTTTCATTGCGTAGCCTCCCCTCTCCCTGACCAGCAAAACCACATGCCCTTTAAAAATGTGTTTTTGGGAGGGGGTTATTGGGTTGTTTTTGTTCAGATCATGTATTTTGTGGTTTTATATTCTGATTTTATCCTGTGAACCTCCCTGAGACCTGCGGGTATAGGGGAGGTATATAAATTTAATTAATATATAATTATGCAGAATTGTAAATAAAACAATTGAAAAACAAATTACAGACATTTGCATAAATGTATGAGATAAAAGTATTCAAATACAGTGGTACCTCGGGTTAAGTACTTAATTCGTTCCGGAGGTCCGTTCTTAACCTGAAACAGTTCTTAACCTGAGGTACCACTTTAGCTAATGGGGCCTCCTGCTGCCGCCACACTGCCAGAGCACGATTTCTGTTCTCATCCTGAAGCAAAGTTCTTAACCTGAAGCACAATTTCTGGGTTAGCGGAGTCTGTAACCTGAAGTGTATGTAACCTGAAGCGTATGTAACCTGAGGTACCACTGTATGTTGGGTGGAATTACCATATTTTCCTGTCTATAAGACGCCCCCATTTATAAGACTCTGATTTAAGAAAATGTGTGTGTGTGGGGGGGGAGATCTATCAGTGTATAAGACACCCCCAAATTTTGGACATTATTTTTTAGGAAAAAGCCCTAATCTTATACACAGAAAAATACGGTAATTTTCACAGGCTGAAATATCTATGGCAGGGTATGGGTTGCCTGGCTGCAGAATCTTAATATCGTTTAGCACAATGGTTGCAGAGTCTTATCCAGACCATTGTTCACACCTCCTTTTGTCATGTGTTCAAAGGAAGGAAAGTCTGGCTTGACCTAGACAGCAGCTGGAGGGAGCAGATGAGGACTTAATCTAAAGGCCTCAGGACCCTTTTGGGTGTGTTTCCTTTTTGTGTGTGTGTGTTAAATTGGTCTGGCCTGTCGAAAGGAGGAGTAGAGAAAAGAAGCCTAGGGAAAGAGAGGAGAAGTGGATGGGAAAGGAGAGAAAAAGAGAAAAAGAAGTGAAAGAGGACAGAAAGAAGGAACCAAGAAGGATGGGTGGGAGGGAGGGAAGGAAGGAGCAGGCAGAGTGAGCAGGGCATGAGATGGCCACATACTACTACATAAAAGGTTCTTACGCCATTTCGAAGTCCTGGGGGTTGGGTCATCTGTCACACATCAGAATAAAAATGTTATTCAGAAACATTTTTAAGAACATTTTTGTATTTTGCCAGGTTTACCATCCAGCACGTTCCTTTTGTTGCTTGGGGGTCAGAACAGCCTTGCCCTCCCTTGTCTGCGGAAAGGTGGGCATGTGGGGTGGAGGAGAGGGAGGAAAAGGGACACCTGCGCATATCTTCATTCTCCCAGTGTTGTGGGGGCGGAATATGCCGTGGGGAAGGACACTGAGCCTGGGCTTCAACCACTAGATTTCACAACCTCCGCAGCTCCAGGCTCTGGGTCATACCAGAGCCCTTTCTATTGTGCATTCACGATTATTTCTGCTCTTGGTGGTATCAAGGGTGGCTGTATGCAGCCCCGCCTTCAGCATGGCTTGCACCTGTTTGCACATTGTTCCAGGAAGTGTGGATTTGATAGAATCGCCTTCTAAATGCAAACTTAAATTGAATTGCTCGCCCATTCCTAAATGGGACTGGCTGCTGCAAATAGAACTGGACCCCCCCCCCTCTTTTCGAAAGTCCTAGGTGGGTTCCAGTTCAGTGGCAGGGAGAGGCATTCAAGACACAGGGCAGGAAAATGTCTGCAAAGGTGTTATGGTGGTATAAAGGAAGGCCAGATGGTGAAATACAAAAATGGTCCTTTTCAGAAAGAGGGATGCTCAAAGCTGTTGCTGAGAGATCAGGAGTGGAAGGGGTGGGGGTGGGGAGAGGCACAGAGCAGGGGAGCCTGGGGTTAGTGCAGAGATTAAAAGGGAGACCGCACCACACGCAACCTCACCTCCCCCATCCACCCCACATCTCACCCTATACTTGTACGTCCTGACAAGGCTCTTCCCTCCTGCTCCATCTTTCCATCCTCAAAGGTATGTTGCCAAAAGAATGGGGGCTTATCCAGACCCCAATGTGGCAGGGAGCCAACCCTCCAGTGCAAATTAACAGAGGCACCGGTAGTCCCATTTGAAGTAAGCAGAGTCTAGCTAGAATTTTTAATTTTTTAAAGGAGTTTTACCGCAAAAGTGATGGCAGGTGGGGAGAAAAACTGCCTTTCTAAGGACATGCACCAGAGAACGACCCAAACGCAGCCACTCTGCATTCACAGTTTGACTTCCATTTCCCCAAGCCTGGCTATAAAATGTAGAAAGAGTTGGCTTTGTGCACCTAAGCTTGAGCTTGGGATAGAATCAAGGTGGCAAACTTTTGCTACCGGTTAGGAAAGATGGGATGCAAAAGCTGGTTCCTTGATTCAAGAGCCAGGCTCCTCTGCTTCCAAAGTCAACAGTTTGGCAAGACAATGTGCAGAATATTAAGTTTTCCCTGCTTAGCCATCAATGTCTGGGGCCTTGGGGCTTGCTCTTTCTTCAAAGCTGGCCAAGAAAGGCTGGTTCACAGTTGCGGGGCTTGGCTGTGGAGCGGACCACGTGGCCTTGCATATCTTCCAAGTGCTAAGACCCTGTCTGCTCTGGATACTCTTCCTCAACCGCTGCTCATGAACAACCTCCAAGATATTCCCTACCCTCTTGCCCCTTGCCAGGGTTCAGACAAAAACTTGCACTTTCTCGTTTTCGCTTTTACCTGAGCCAACTTCATCATCATGTGAGCAAAGACATGAAGGAAGCCAATGACAGCGTCCCACAGCCTGCTGTGTGCCAAGCTCTGCTGGTTCCCAGTGCACGGTCCCTGGCGAGGAAGGGGGAAATAATGGAGTGAAGATATCCAATTTATACCTAGTAGTCTGAACATAGGGCTGCTGAAGATGATCTGTGCATGGGGCATTTGTCCTGCTCAGCTTATACACAGCTCAGTGTGGGGTAAATCGTCACATAGGAGCCTAAGAAAGGAGGGGCTGTGCACTCCAGAAAAGGACAGGGATCCTGTCCCAGAGGACAGGATCACACTTCAAAACGACCTTGACAGATTAGAGAACTGGGCCAAAACCAACAAGATGAACTTTAACAGGGAGAAATGTAAAGTATTGCACTTGGGCAAAAAAAATGAGAGGCAAAAATACAAGATGGGGGACACCTGGCTTGAGAGCAGTACATGTGAAAAGGATCTAGGAGTCTTGGTTGACCACAAACTTGACATGAGCCAACAGTGTGACGCGGCAGCTAAAAAAGCCAATGCAATTCTGGGCTGCATCAATAGGAGTATAGCATCTAGATCAAGGGAAGTAATAGTGCCACTGTATTCTGCTCTGGTCAGACCTCACCTGGAGTACTGTGTCCAGTTCTGGGCACCACAGTTCAAGAAGGACACTGACAAACTGGAACGTGTCCAGAGGAGGGCAACCAAAATGGTCAAAGGCCTGGAAACGATGCCTTATGAGGAATGGCTAAGGGAGCTGGGCATGTTTAGCCTGGAGAAGAGGAGGTTAAGGGGTGATATGATAGCCATGTTCTAATATAGAATAGGATGTCACATAGAGGAGGGAGAAAGGTTGTTTTCTGCTGCTCCAGAGAAGCGGACACGGAGCAATGGATCCAAACTACAAGAAAGAAGATTCCACCTAAGCATTAGGAAGAACTTCCTGACAGTGAGAGCTGTTCGACAGTGGAATTTGCTGCCAAGGAGTGTGGTGGAATCTCCTTCTTTGGAGGTCTTTAAGCAGAGGCTTGACAACCACATGTCAGGAGTGCTCTGATGGTGTTTCCTGCTTGGCAGGGGGTTGGACTCGATGGCCCTTGTGGTCTATTCCAACTCTATGATTCTAGGATGGAGAGGTGAGGGAGATGGATAGATGCAGGGCACCCCCTGGGATAGAGGATCTCCCTTTGCTGACATCCATGAATGAATGAATTTATTATTTCGGTCAAAGACCAGTTCCAGCCCACATACAATATCAAGGAGGTCATAAAACACAATAGGGGTACATTTGAATTTGCAATTATTTATAACAGGGGCAATACAGACATAGCAACAGTTAAAATATATATAAATTAAAACTTAGTCACTAACATATAACCTAAAATTATCATCTAAGGCCTTAATCATTATGATAGCACAGCTTGTTCCCTAGGTTTTATAGCAATCACACAGAATTTGGCTACCCTTAGCGTGATCTCAGGATCCTTGTCCTCTACAAGGGATTTTAGACATTGAAGTTTGGATTCATTTGGAGATTTTTGCATAGCAGGGGTAATAAATACCGAGCGTGTATCCCCCGTAGAATCGGCAGCGTAACAAGGCATGAGAGACAGTTTCTACCTCCATCAAGCCGCAGGGGCAGACTCGTTCCGCGTATGGTTTACGCTCGAATCTGCCCTGCAGTAAGGCAGATGGCAGCACGTTGAATCCATTTTTCTCAAGAGACAATGGAGTGTGCTTCTGGGGGTGAAGTCAAACTGCTGCATTACCAGCACCAAAGTAACCTGCCCAGGACACAAGCCTGGGCACTCTGGATGGAGGTCCTGGGCTGCCCAGACAACAAGACCCCCTCTCAGCCTCAAATATGTGACCCAAAGGAAAGCAGAGAAAGACGTTTGGCACCAGCTTGGCTGCAGGAGTTGCTGGAAGGAGGCGTAGAAGGTGCCATCCAACCATCTTAGGGACTCCACTCCGGATTTGTGTAGGATCAGAGATTTCCTTCTCATAGATGGGCACAGGTAAAAAGGTAAAGGGACCCCTGACCATTAGGTCCAGTCGTGGCCGACTCTGGGGTTGCGGCGCTCATCTCGCTTTATTGGCCGAGGGAGCCGGCGTACAGCTTCTGGTTCATGTGGCCAGTATGACTAAGCCGCTTCTGGCGAACCAGAGCAGCACACGGAAACGCCGTTTACCTTCCCGCCGGAGTGGCACCTATTTATCTACTTGCACTTTGACGTGCTTTGAACTGCTAGGTTGGCAGGAGCAGGGACCAAGCAACGGGAGCTCACCCTGTCGCGGGGATTCGAACCGCGGACCTTCTGATCGGCAAGCCCTAGGCTCTGTGGTTTAACCCACAGCACCACCCTTCACCTTCCCAGGTAGATGAGCCTTATTTGCCTCTCACTTCCTTCTCCAGCACGTGCAGGAACCGCCTTCTCGACCGCTGTACTATCGGTCTTGTCCATTCAATCCACTGCAGCCTGTCTTCGCATGCAGGGGAAGTCCCAGACTCATTGTGGACCTGAGACCCATTGACTGCCCTCACCTGATCTAGCTGGCCAGTCATAGCCGTTTCCCGGGATGTGGCCCCTGTCACCTGCTGACAGCTTCCAGGAGCCACAGGTGTGAGCTGAGTGCAGGGTGGGGAGGACCATAGGTGGGCAAAGGGGCCCCTACCAGAGGCACTACCTCTTCCCCTAACACCCCATACCTCCAAAACACAACCCACTCTCTTCTTCTGGTTGCAATTTTTAAAACTGATTTTCAGACAATAACAACAACAACAGTGGCAATAATAATACCTGGATGTACTCAGTGAGGCTGTTGAAGACCTGCTTGGCTACAGCCATGGCTTTGGAGAAGTTTCGCTTGCCCTGTTCATCAATGACGTCCTTGCCCGAGTAATACCAGTAGAAATCACTGATAGACTCCTGGGGATTTCCGTGGGTGGGAAAGAAATCAAAAGGTTACTTTGCCTGCCCCATTTTCCACTATCCCACTGCGTGCAAGGAACGCTCCCTGTGGCCAGAATAAAGGTAAAGGTACCCCTGACCATTAGGTCCAGTTGTGACCAACTCTGGGGTTGCGTTGCTCATCTCGCTCTATGGGCCGAGGGAGCCGGCGTTTGTCCCCAGACAGCTTCCGTGTCATGTGGCCAGCATGACTAAGCCGCTTCTGGCGAACCAGAGCAGTGCATGGAAATGCCGTTTACCGGACTTCCGGTCGGTGCCAGCGCTTAATGGCGGTCCTACCTCCGAGCTCCGGAGAAGGACTGCTCCGCAAGTTCGGGTCTTACCCGCTACGGCGAGCGGGGGACCCCTAAAATCTCAGGCGCGGAAGCCTGAGAGCAAGGAGACTCGGTGGGCACCTTTGCGCCCCCCGGTACTGTGAAAGAGCCTTTTTAAAGGCTCCGGAGCGGCATCGGGAGTGAGCGCGGTGCTGAGAGTCGCTACCCAGCCTGCGGAGTGAAGCCGCGTCGCCATTAGCGGAGAGCGCCGATTCCTTCCTGAAAAGAAAATCTGGACTGGATTCCCGTGAGTAAGAAGGGAAAAAATTAGGAACCTTTAAAAATTGAAAATTTGGCTGAAAACGGGAGGGCAAAAAATAAGGAAGTCTGCCCCCCCCGGACTGCAGGAATTTAAAGCAACGAAAGACCTCGCTGCAGTTATTAGAGACTTAGTTGCGAACTGTCAAACCTGAGCTGTCAAAAGTATCTCTCCCCTCCAGATTGGCAGGAGAAGGGGGAAAAAAGACAGTCTTGCGAAGATACTTTTAATTTAAAGGGAAACAAAGTTTTTCACTGCTCTGATCCCCGGGACGACCTGCCAGGAATTAACACCGGGAAAACTGTTCTTTAAAACAACTTTGAAGTGGATATAGACTATACCTTAAATGGTGGAAAAATTTTAAGACATTTAAGATTTAAATGGGACTTTGTTACTGATATTGGACTAACCAAATTTAAATTGGAGAAAAAGTTTTACAACTTTAATGGCGGACTTGAGATTTTCTACATTCGGCTTTCTGTCTCTTTGTTGTTTCTAACTTGGAAACTTTTAACTGCTCCCTCTTGAGGGCTAAGAGGGAAAAAATTGTAAAGTAACTGACTAATACTGGGATTTTCCATTGCAAGTTTTTCCTGTGAGAACGGCCTTGGGATATGAGTGGCACGGCAGAGGAGATAAGAACTAGATCTAAAGCTAAACTAACACAAAAGAAAAGAGGCTCAATCTCTGGCAACACAGTGCCTGCACCAGACACTGGGACAGCAGCATCAATGGAACCTATGACACAGGCACTGCTTAAAATAAATCAATCCCTTGAGGCCTTAACAAAGCAATCAGCAGAAAATTCAAAGAAATTGACAGAACTTACAGCAAGATTGGATTTGAATACCACATCAGTGGCAACAAATACAGAATCTATAAATAGACTGATTCAGGAATCTTCAGAAACAAGGAAAATTGCAGAGAGTGCAAAATCTGTCGCAGGTGAGACACAGGAAAGACTTGTGCCGATTGAGAAAAAGGTGAATGAGCATGAAGCGGCCCTCTCCTTACTGGAATTACAACGGAAAGAACGAAATCTGAAATTTAGACAGGTTCCAGAGAAAGAAGAGGACAATCTGGCGGAATTTCTCACAGAGGCAATTCTGGAAAACTGGCAAGAAGATCTGGAGGAAGATGAAGTGGGGATAACAACTGCTTTCAGACTTGGTAGAAAGCAAAGCAAGAAGTCAAGGGATTGTCTGATCACCTTTAGAACCAAAGAGGAAAGAGACAAGATACTGAACCTTCATTACCAAAAAGCTTTGGTGATTGGAAACATTCAAGTCCAAATCTTTAAGGACATCCCTAAATACATCTTGGAAGTGAGGACCTTTTATAGAGATCTTGCCAATTTGCTGAGGAAGAACTTCATACCTTTCAGGTGGGAATTCCCACAGGGGTTGTCCTTTAACTACAAAGGGAAGAAAGTAAGAATAAGAACAGTACAGGAGAAAGAGTACTTTTTGGAGAGAAACCTAGAGGACCTACAGAAAGGTACGGTGGATCCGGCAAGAGAAGGGCAAGGATTAACACCAGAAGGAGGAGGGCTAACAGACATTGCAAATCTATCATTTGGACTACCACAACTGCCAACTGAAGAGGAAGAAAAACTTGGAGCAGTCGGAGGATCAAACATTTAACAAACAAAATGTCTCTGCAACTTCTAAGCTGGAATTGCAACGGTTTGAACCATCCCAGAAAAAAACGACAGGTTTTCCACATTTTGAAAAGGGAACAACTGGATCTGATATGTCTACAGGAAACTCACATAACTAGAGCACACAGGAAATTGTTGGTGAACAAAAGACTGGGACAAGAATTTATATCTTCCGATAAAGTAAAAAAGAGAGGAGTAGTGATTTATGCAAAGGAAAAATTGGACCCAAAGTTAAAATTTAAGGATGAAGAAGGAAGATACCTGGCAATTGAAGTACAGATCCAGGGGGAAAAATATTTGATAATTGGAGTATATGCACCAAATGATGGGAAGGCAGAATTTTTTAAGAAGTTGCATGAGACCTTACTAGATTATCTCGACTGCAAAATAATAATGATGGGGGACATGAATGGAGTGGTTTCTACAAACATGGACAAGGCACAAAGACAGACAATATCTAAAGAAGGAAGATTACCAAAGACTTTCTTCGAGATGACGGAAAATATGGACTTGATTGATATTTGGAGAACAAAGAATCCTCTCGAGAGAGAGGGAACTTTTTTCTCGGAATCTAAAATGACATGGACGAGAATCGACCAAATCTGGGTATCTAGTGTGATGGCTACAAAGATTAAAAAAGTAGAAATCTGCCCAAAAACCTGCTCCGACCATAATGCCGTAAAGATGGAAATGAAAATGACAACAACTGGATCCTTTAGATGGAGAATGAATGACTCCCTATTTAGAGATGAACAATTCTGTATAAAGGCCCTAAAGACATTGAAAGATTACTTCGAGATAAATTTGAGAACAGATGTGGAAAAAAGAACAATTTGGGACGCAAGTAAAGCCGTGATGAGAGGCTTCCTGATACAACAGAATTCAATCAAGAGGAAAAAGCAAAATGAAAGGAAAGAAAGAATTTTAGAAAAAATGAAGGAAGGAGAAAAGAAACTGAGGTCAAAACCAAAGTCTCAAGAAATTTTGAGAGAAATAAAATATTATCAGACGCAATATATGGAACTGACAAATCAAGAGATAGAATGGAAAATTAAACAAATGAGACAAAGGACTTTTGAGTCTGCAGATAAGTGTGGGAAGCTCCTTGCATGGCAATTGAAAAAGAGACAAAAATTGAACACAGTTACTTGTTTGGAGATAGAGGGAAAGAATGTTCATAAGCCAAATGAGATAAGTAACTGTTTCCAAAGTTTTTTCAGGAAATTATACACACAAGGGCCAGTAAATGAACAAGAAATAGAAGAATTTCTTAAAAATTATGGACTACCGAAAATTCCAGAACAGGGCAAGTTGATTTTGAATGAGAAAATAACAGAACAGGAAATAGAGGAGGCCATACAAAAGGCACAACTGGGAAAGTCTCCAGGACCAGACGGACTGACGGCTAGATATTATAAAGCTTTGAGAGAAGGTCTAGTGCAACCACTAAAAGAAGTTTGCAATGAAATATTGGAGGGGAAAAAGGCACCTGAAACGTGGAAAGAGGCTTTTATTTCACTTATACCAAAGACCGAGACTGAAAAGAACCAGGTTAAGAACTACCGCCCGATATCATTATTAAATGTGGATTACAAAATTTTTGCAGACATTTTAGCAAAAAGACTGAAGAAAGTATTGACAGGTGAGATTCATAAGGATCAATCTGGCTTTCTCCCGGGTAGACACATGTCTGACAATGTGAGGAACATAATAGACATTGTGGAGCTGTTGGAAATGAACATTAACAGAAAAGCGGTTTTGATTTTTGTGGACGCGGAGAAAGCCTTTGACAATATTTGTTGGAGTTTTATGAAAAAGAATCTCCAAGGGATGGGGGTAGGCCAAGGTTTTGAAAATGGTATAGGTGCAATTTATTCTGAGCAGAAGGCAAAGCTAATTGTGAACAATGTGGTAACGGAAGAGATAGCCATAGAGAAAGGAACACGACAGGGATGTCCTATTTCCCCCCTACTTTTTATACTAGTTCTGGAGGTTTTGTTAAATATGATTAGAAAGGACCAGTTGGTTAAAGGAATTCAGGTCGGAGTGAAAGAGTATAAATTAAGGGCATTTGCAGATGACCTAGTTTTGACTTTGCAACAGCCAATCACTAGTACAAAAAGAGTTTTAGAACTGATCGAGATATTTGGTCAAGTTGCAGGATTTAAGCTGAACAAACAAAAAACTAAAGTATTGGAAAAAAACCTAACAAATGAAGAAAAAGAGACATTCCAGAATGAAACAGGTTTGGAGATAGCAAAAAAAGTGAAGTACCTGGGGGTGAATTTGACATCGAAAAATGTGAATCTTTTTAAAGACAATTATGATAAATGTTGGACAGAAGTTAAGAAAGATTTAGACATATGGTCAAGGCTGAAACTTTCCTTGTTAGGCAGAATTGCTGTTATCAAAATGAATGTATTGCCTAGAATGTTATTTCTGTTTCAGACATTACAAATAATAGACAAGATGGACTGTTTCAAGAGGTGGCAGAAAGACATATCGAAATTTGTTTGGCAGGGCAAAAAGCCAAGAATAAAATTTAAGACATTAACAGATGCGAAAGATAGAGGGGGTTTTGCCCTGCCGGACTTAAGACTCTACTATGAATCAGCAGCGTTTTGCTGGTTGAAAGATTGGCTGCTCCTCGAGAATACAGACATTTTGGACCTTGAAGGATTTGACAACAGATTTGGTTGGCATGCATATATATGGTATGACAAGGTAAAATTGCATAAAGGTTTTAAGAACCATATGGTGAGGAAAGCTCTGTATAATGTTTGGATTAAGTATAAAGACCTGTTTGAAAGTAAAACCCCCAGGTGGTTGTCACCAATGGAAGCAAAAGAGGTGAAAAAATTGAATATGGGTTCTAATTGGCCTAAATATTGTGAAATTATAGAACAAGATGGTGAAAATGTAAAATTGCAGAGTTTTGAGAAACTGAAATTTAAGGTGAGAGATTGGTTACATTATCGACAGATAAATGAAGTATTTAAACAGGACAGAAAGAAAGGCTTCCAGGTGGAGAAGTCAAAATTAGAAACAGAACTGTTAGAACCCAATACTAAAAATTTGTCAAGAATGTACAACTTGCTGTTGAAATGGAATACTCAAGATGAAATGGTGAAATCTAATATGATTAAATGGGCACAGGACATTGGGCATGACATTGAATTTGCAGACTGGGAGCAGTTATGGACCACTGGTGTTAAATTTACGGCATGCAATGCCTTAAAAGAAAACATTATGAAAATGATCTACAGGTGGTACATGACTCCTGCTAAGTTAGCAAAGATCTATCATTTGCCCAATAACAAGTGTTGGAAGTGCAGTGAAACGGAGGGAACCTTCTATCACCTTTGGTGGACCTGCCCGAAGATTAAGGCTTTCTGGGAAATGATCTATAATGAAATAAAAAAAGTTCTGAAGAGAACGTTTGTTAAAAAACCAGAGGCCTTTCTCTTGGGTATGGTGGGCCAAATGGTGCCAAAGAAGGATAGGACATTTTTTATGTACGCCACCACAGCAGCAAGAATTCTTTTAGCAAAGTATTGGAAGACGCAAGATTTACCCACGTTGGAAGAATGGCAGACGAAGGTGATCGACTACATGGGACTGGCAGAGATGACTGGCAGAATTCGAGACCGGGGGAAAGAGGCGGTGGATGAAGATTGGAACAAATTTAAAGTTTATCTTAAAAACTGTTGTAATTTGGAAAATTAGGGGCTCAGAGTTATAAGAGATAAAGAACTACAGTTGTATTAATAACTAACTGAAGTTAAATACATGAAATATATTTAAGTTATGATCAGAGGGTTGCTGAAAAATCTTGAAACAAGAATGCAGAAAAGGGGTGGTATGGGGAAGTCATGTTTTTGTTTGTTTATGTCTATGTTTTTGTTTTGTTTATTCTTTATTTATGGAAAACTAATAAAAATTTATTATAAAAAAAAAAGGAAATGCCGTTTACCTTCCTGCCAGAGCGGTACCTATTTATCTACTTGCACTTTGACGTGCTTTCGAACTGCTAGGTTGGCAGGAGCAGGGACCGAGCAATGGGAGGTCACCCCGTCGCGGGGATTCAAACCGCCAACCTTCTGATTGGCAAGTCCTAGGCTCTGTAGTTTAACCCACAGTGCCACCCACGTCCCAGGTGGCCAGAATACGAAGATGCTAAATCCGAGATGAAGTGTGCGATCCTACTGGCAGACTTGATTGTCAATACTTCCTATTTTATGGCCTGATCCAGCTTTCCCCAACCTGGTGCCCTCCAGATATTTTGGACTGCAACTCCCACCAGTCCCACCTAGGACTTCCAACTCTCAAGGGCTGCCCGTTAGTGGATGGCTTTTAGTTCAGGCCTCACTCGTTACAAGCTGTGCTGGTTTCAAGTATGGTATGATCGCATCTCATCTGGGGTTCGGTGCTAAGAGTTCTGTGTATATGCAAAAACATGTATACTCAAAACCTTGGAACAGCCCCCACAAGAGCACCTTGGGGCTTCCGCAGCCGATGCACCAAGGTCCCAGGAGGCTCTCATGAGATCTCACTGGAGCGTCTAAGTTCCTGCGAGATCTTGTGTGAAGCATCCCAGACCTTGCACACAGAGAGCTCTTTTTGCACTGAGCTTTTAAGCTCTCCATCTCACTTGCCAGTTAAACTTGTGGAATTTCAGCCAGCAGCCTTCAGCCATGTGTAGCTGAAACCCCACGAGTCAAATGCGCATAAGATGCGGTCATACCATATTCTGGTGCCAAGGGCAGAGTGCCTCTGGAAGCAAGAAGACCTTTCCCTGATGAAGAGTACATTTTGAAATAATAATAAAAAGGAAAGGGCCTTGCAGGTGACGAACCAGATTCTCAGACTTTTAAGGTTTGCAAAAGCAGGCTGAAATTCTGGTCAGCTCAAGAGCTGAAGTGCAGCTGTACCTGGGTCTTAGGCTTTGACAGAACTGTCACTTCCTGAGCCGGATTTGGCCTGGGATGAAAACACCCACCTGCAGTCGCAGAAGGTAGTCAACAGTGCAGATGATAATGTTGATCGTTGTCGTGTTCCCCGTCTGTGTCCGCAGGTAGTTCTGGAAGTCTGGAGTAAAAAGGGAGGAGGGTGAGAAAGGGACACTTCCTTCCGCTGATAATATCTTGGTTCTCCCACCCTCACCCCCCAAATCCCACCTTTATATTTGCAACAACCCTTAGCAGTAAGCCAATGCATCGTATGTGATGTCAAGTGCTGGACAGGTAGCGACACAGAAGCAGAAAGCAGGATTTAGCTTAGATGATGCATGGGGAGTTCAGTCCTGCCCAGTTAAGACTTGTTGGAAGGTTCTTTTTTTTGGGGGGGGGACTTGCTGGTGTACTGGAACCCTGCAGAAAGCAGGATTCAGCCCCGCGCATTTCAACTGGTGTGTTGGGAGTTCAATCCTGCGTGGTTCAGGCGTGCTAGTGGGATGGGGGGAACTTGCTGGCGTTCCCGAACCCTGCAGATGTGCAAGGAGTTTAATCCTGATTAACCTCTTCCCAACCTCCGAGGATCAACTTTGACAGGTGAGTGGGACAGCCCACCTGTTGATCAGTCAATATGGCGTCAATATGATCGACAGGGTGCTGCTGCTCTTACTCACCTGTCAAAGTCAGTCCGCCAAGCGGGAAAATGGCAAGACTAACTGTTAGAGTATATTGAACTGGCTAGATTAACAGAGGCAATTAGAGACCACACTAGACAAGAATTTCAAAAAGCATGGGGAAAGTGCAGAGAATACCGTATTTTTTGCACCATAACACTCACTTTTTTCCTCCTAAAAAGTAAGGGGAAATGTCTGTGCGTGTTATGGAGGGAATGCCTACGGGTGACATGCCTACGGATTTTCCTCCTCTAAAAACTACGTGTGTGTTATGGTCGGGTGTGTGTTATACGGTACTTCACAAAAACAGTGCCCTAAAATTCATACCTGGACTTGTTTCAATTAATGTCTGCAGGAGACTTTGTGGATATTTAAGTTATAATTAGAAAAATCTTAATAATTATTCATAAAGGAAACAGCTTATAAGAAGTAAATAAGGATGCCAGAAACAGGATAAAGGAAGTCTTTTATTTGGCTGTTTGTATTGTTGTATATGATGCTTGTTGTCTGTTATGTTTGTGTCTGATGGGGGTGGATTTCTGTGTTGGCGGGGTGGGGGGGTTTGTGTTATGTTGTAAATAAAATTTCCAATAAAAAATTATTTTTAAAAAAGAAAAGAAAAGTTCCCTGCCCCTGACACTCCACGCACCCTTTCCATTAGGTCCCAACCATCCTGCCCTCCCCTGCCCTGTGTACTCTCTCATTCCCCTCCCTCAATCGACTCCATCAGCTCCAGTTTTGGAAGCCCTCTAGGTGGCATGTGGAACCTACCGTTGTTGTGTCCTTCGCACAGGAGCTGCAGGAACCGGAAGAGGTCCTGCGTAAAGAGATCGTCCGCCATCACCTTCTCTCCTAGAGCAGGGGAGGGGGCAAGGGGAGAGAGAGAACTGGCCAACGTTAGCAGGAGCAACACGGAGAGAGGAGGATAACAATGGAGTTGGGAATGGCGGCAGGGTGAGGGGGTGGGTTGGGGTGGGCAAGGGACAAATGTGCGGTTAGTACAAAACGGGGGGTTCTCCAACGCTGGGCTTGAGAAAGGGGGATGGTTTTCGGGCAAGGCAATCCACACTGCAAAAAAAAGGATGCTGCACACAGATCAAGGGGCAGCCCTGCAGGCCTCACTCTGGATGTTTATTATTATTATTATTATTATTATTATTATTATTATTATTATTATTATTTATTACAAATTATATACCGCCCTTCATCAAGAGCTCCCAGGCCAGAGTACAACATTAAAAACGCATTACACAACGCCAATGATAAAAACATAATAAAAAAGCATACTGACAGGCAGCCTAATAATAAATTACAGTCATACCTTGGAAGTCAAACGGAATCCGTTCCGGACGTCTGTTTGACTTCCAAAACGTTTGGAAACCAAAGCACAGCTTTTGATTGGCTACAGGAAGCTCCTGCAGCCAATCGGAAGCCGCAGAAGCCCTGTCGGACATTCGGCTTCCAAAAATAGTTCACAAACAGTCACTTCTGGGTTTGTGATGTTTGGGAGCCAAAACGTTTGAGAACTAAGCTGTTCGAAAACCAAGGTGCGACTGTTGTCATCATAATAAAATAGTCATCATAGTAACTATTTATTAATAGCTAGTTAGGGGCTATTTACGTGGGTGGTGCTGTGGGTTAAACCACAGAGCCTAGGACTTGCCGATCAGAAGGTCGGCGGTTCGAATCCCCACGATGGGGTGAGCTCCCGTTGTTTGGTCCCTGCCCCTGCCAACCTAGCAGTTCGAAAGCACATCAAAGTGCAAGTAGATAAATAGGTACCGCTCCGGCGGGAAGGTAAACGGCGTTTCCGTGCGCTGCTCTGGTTTCGCCAGAAGTGGCTTAGTCATGTTGGCCACGTGACCCGGAAGCTGTAGGCCGGCTCCCTCGGCCAATAAAGCGAGATGAGTGCTGCAACCCCAGAGTCAGCCACAACTGGACCTAATGGTCAGGGGTCCCTTTACTTTTAGTTAGGTGCTAGGTCCTCACTGAAGATGGTCAGTAAGGAGCGGCTGAGCCTGAATTAAGGATGCTGGGGCACCGATTCCTTGTTTCAGGGGATGCTTGTTGGAACAAAAAAAACTACTTGTTGCCTACCCTGGATGTTTGCACTCTTCCTGAAGGAGCAGGCAGCCTCCGTAGCTAGAAGTGCCTTTTATCAACTGCAATTTGTTTAACAGCCACGGCTGCTCCTGGACCAGGAAAGCCTTGCCACAGCAGTTCATGCATTGGGTTCTTCAAGGCCTGATTGCTGCAACACGCTCTATGTGGGGCTTCCCTCACGCTTTTCCTGGAAGCTGCAGTTAGTGCGGAATGCTGCAGCACGATTGCTGACAGGAACGAGGCCTTGTCGGCACAGAACACCCGTGCCAAAGACCTGCACCGGTTTCCGATTTGCTACGGGGCCAAGTTCAATGTGTTACCATCAGCGTATGGAAACCTTTAAGAACTCAGGTCCAGTTTACCCATGAGGTCGTCTTATCCCAATGGGCCCACTCACACTGAGAGCCAGTGTGGTGTAGTGGTTAAGAGCGGTAGACTCGTAATCTGGGGAACCGGGTTCGCTTCCCCGCTCCTCCACATGCAGCTGCTGGGTGACCTTCGGCCAGTCACACTTCTCTGAAGTCTCTCAGCCCCACTCACCTCACAGAGTGTTTGTTGTGGGGGAGGAAGGGAAAGGAGAATGTGAGCCGCTTTGAGACTCCTTAAAGGGAGTGAAAGGCGGGATATCAAATCCAAACTCTTCTTCTTCTTCAATCGCTTCCACCGGTGGAATTGGCTGTACTACGGGTGCCACATAACACCAGTTCCACATTTGCAAGAAGCATTTGTGTGGCCTTTGGAACTCCCTGCCTATGGAGCCCTGTACATTCCTGTTTAGACAAGCCAAACCTGGATGCTTATAAATTGAGGTAATTTTAACCTTAGCGTTTAAACTTCCGTACGTTTTAAATTTTGCTTTATATTTTATTGCTTCGTCTTTTTGCAAACCGCTTTGAGGTTGTTGCTGTTTTGTATTACCATCCAGCGGGGTATACATTGTATGAAATAAACGAATAAGCGCAAGAGAGCTGATCTACCCAGGATGCGGAAGGAACGGAGGTAGTAGGATTCTATTATTAACTTATTAATTAATTGCATTTGTAGGTCTCAGGGCGGTTTGCAGGATTAAAAAAATAATAATCAGAATATACAAACACAAAATACATAATCAAAATAAAAACAAAAACACAACCCAATAACTTCCCACCTCCACAACACATTTTAAAAAGGGAATTGAATGTCAATCAGTCAAAGGCCTGGTTAAAGCGGAACATTTCTGCCTAGCGCCCAAAGGTATATAATTCTCGGCTTAATGATCCACATGGGTTGGAAGAGAGCGGTGCTTGTTTGAAAGCTCCCCCCACCCATTATTGGTGGGGAGCTGGACCAGAGTGAGGACTGCAGCGGCCGACCAAAAGTTAGTAGGATCACAAGTGCCATGCATTTGGTTAGGGGATCTCGTGGCTCCATTGTGTAGTGAGGGCAGAGTTTGTGTCTGGGATATTGCTTTCAGGGGGAAAGGGTTATTTAGGCTATCTGTGACATTCCAGCAAAGGCTCAATGTCAACAGATGAAGTCCTTTGCAAAATCCCTGCATGCCTATCGATGGAGGTTACATATTTTAGTGGGGAGCAGGTGTTGAGACTGGGAGTGCCAGAGTGTATGCAGGCAGATGAGAATAGTTCGGTTCAACGCCATTAGCATAAACGACCGGTTTATTCTATCCGAGTTTGTTTGTTTGTTTGTTGTTTAAAAAACCTGTGCACCCAGGGCCAAATTTTGAAGTATAGTATTGTGACGAGCCATTTTTTTTTGCGGAAAACACAACCTGAGTAAAACAGAAAGTAAGGACTTGACGTGGTGCAAAGGTGAAATAAATTCCAATGGACCAGAATAACGTGAGAGCAGTGGACAGACACGGAACTGCGATGACAAAGAATTAAGAATAAAAGTTGGAGGAGAGTGAGTGTAAGAGACCCAGGATGTGGCCCCCCATCCTTGTGGGTTAATAGAATTAGTTGCAGAAGGTCAGCGACCAGTTCACACCACCCGTTCTGTGGCATTGGTCATTAATGAAGATATGAATCCAGCGGCACGGGGAGGGCAAGAATGGTGGATGGGTCTCCCATTCGCAAGAAACGCCCCCTTCCCCTTCCATTCCTCCGGGTGGATTCATATTAGCCCACCTGGCATTAATGACCAGCCCCTTTTCCATTTGTCTTCTTCTTCATGAAGTTGCCTCCTCCACTTCATGGATGAAGCCAAGGCAATCACCTGATATCTTCCCCCTCTGGCATTGTCTTCCCTTTGTGATGGGGCAATCATGGCGCTCGGGACGGGGCTGGGGTTGGGCGTGGGGGTATTGGAAGGACAGGAAGAGATGTTGCCCAGAGTCATCCCGATAAGGCTTGTTTTATCTGAGGCTTACAATGAGAATCCAAAAAGCTCCAAGGCACCCTTTCCCCAAAGCTGGCACCCCCTGGACGTTTTGGAGAATAATTCACACCAGCTGGCATGGGCTGATGGGAGTTTTAATCCAAAACATCTGGAAGGCACCAGGACAGAGTGCAGTGGAGCACTAAAAGGAGATAAACAGGGCAACATACAATCAATCAATCAATCAATCAATCAATCAATCAATAAAACAGGACAACATAGTTACTACAAGGAAGCTACAAGGACAGCAGAGACACCGTGACTCTAGAGCACAGAACAAGAGTAAAGCAAATGTACTACAGTGAGGGCTCGTCTACACTTCCTTTTGTGTTGCTGTCTGCTCCAATTTGGGAGTAAGACGCGTGCTTTCCTGGGACAAGAGGTGGGGCAAAAAACAAAACCTGCAAATCTCATACCTGTGCCTAGAAATGCAACACAAAAGGAATTGTGGTTGAGCCCTAAGTTACTATAGGGAGGCTCACAAACAGCAGCACGTATAACACAGAGGAACTATTATGAGAGATCACAAAGCATTAAGTGAGAAAGGAACGGAAATGTTACACAGGCAGCCAAAGAAAGATACAGGTTACGTCCACATCATACAATTAAATGACTCTTATTCCACTTTAACTACCATAGAATATCATGGGAACCATCGTCTGTTAAGAGTGCTGGTAATTGTAGGTTTGTGAGGTCGGCACCCTCTGCAAACTACAGTTGCCAGGATTCTCCATGGCTGTTAAAGTGCTGTGCTTCAGATGTATGGCGTTGATGTGACCACAACTGCTACAAGGACACCACGGGCTTTCTCTGTGAAAACCCGCTCTTTAAAGCTCAATCGGAGCAAATGGCGATCTCTTGAAGATCCACGTTGACGTTTGCTCTGATAGACTGCTCAAAATTGGGTTTTTTCAGGGTCTACAACTCCCATGATCCCTAGCTAACAGGACCAGTGGTCAGGGATGATGGGAATTGCAGTCCAAAACATCTGGAATGAGTTACTACAAGGATGACTTACAGAAGAATGAAAAGAACAATATATAGCAGTCAATAGGAAACTACTACTAGGACAGCACTTTCAGCCAAGAAAAATGGTCAAGACAGACCTTACAACATTAAACAAGAGTTTAAAATACTGTATAAACAGAGGGCTTAGCTGCACTTCCTCTCGTCCCGCTGCTTACCCCCCCCCCCCCGGAGGAAAACTGCTCTTTAGCACACAATCGGAGCAAATGGCAATTCTGGTCCCACCCCACCCCAATTTGACGTTTGCTCCCCATCTTGTACTAAATAATGGGTTTTCCCTTGGAAAGGAGTGGGCCAAGGAGAAAAGGGCTTGGACCCATGCTTTCTAGGTGAGGGACAAGTGGACGTGTCGACGAGGCTGGAGTTACTAAAAGGACAATCCAGCTCCATCTTAACATACCCAAAGGCAGCATGTGGTTATTGGGAGTGAAGTACCGTATTTTTCGCCCTATAGGACGCACTTTCCCCCCTCCAAAAATGAAGGGGAAATATGTGTGTGTCCTATGGGGAGAATGCAGGCTTTCGCTGAAGCCTGGAGAGCGAGAGGGGTCGGTGCGCACCGACCCCTCTCACTCTCCAGGCTTCAGGAAGCTATCCACAAGCCTTGGGAGCCCACGGGAGTTCCCGCCGGGCTCCCAAGGCTTGCAGACAGCAGCCTGCAGCCCGAAACCCGGGGAGTGCAGTGGAGCATGCCCCGGGCTTCGGGCAGATATCCGCAAGCCTGGGGAGACCGGCGGGAGTTTCCACTGGGCTCCCTAGGCTTGCGGATAGCAGCCTGTTCTGGGGGCTGGTGTCGGGGAAGCTCAGGCTTCCCCCGCCCCAGCCCTGCGCCTGGGGGGGAAAATAATTTTTCCCCTTTATACCCCCCAAAAAAACTAGGTGCACCCTATGGGCCAGTGCGCCCTATAGGGTGAAAAATACGGTACATCACCCCTACAAATATTTTATGATTTTATTGCACACGTATTCTGCAGCATCCTATGAGCAAAAATCACCAAAGCAGTCATTACAAAATTGCCACACTGCTAACAAAGAGGTTGATGTTACTACGGTGCTACTAGCTGGTTATTCTTGTTGGGATTCGCAGGATACTGGATAAGTCTGCAGGCTTCAACAGGATGATGCAATACTCTGCTGGGTCAGAGTGACTCAGCAGGAGTGTGATTAGTGTGATTGGCTATCACCTGTTTTAAAAGGAAAGCCTGTTTAACAGTGGGTGTGGTGGTTGTGCTATAGTGTGGTGGTGCTGTGGTGGAGAGTATTCATTTGTAAGTACTCTGTATGGACTGTTTCTTTTGTAAATGCCTGTATATAGCTCACATTAAAAAAAGACTGCACTGGAAAAACCTGGAACTCTTAGTGTTTCGCTGAAAGCGCCGTGAGGAATACGCGACAATTCTATAGTGCACTTTGAAGTATATGACTCTGAAGATGCTCAACCATTACAATATAGCTTGGTTACATTATTATTATTATTATTACTACTACTACAGTCGTACCTCAGAAGTCAAACGGAATCCATTCCAGAAGTCCGTTCAACTTCCAAAATGTTCGGAGAAACCAAGGCGCGGCTTCCAATTGGCAGCAGGAAGCTCCTGCAGCCAATAGGAAGCCGCGGAAGCAGCGTCGGATGTTCGGGTTCTAAAGAACATTCATTCGCAAACTGGAACACTCACTTCCGGGTTTGTGGCGTTCGGGAGCCAAAACGTTCAAGCCGCAAGGTGTTCGTCTACCGAGGTACGACTGTATTCATTAATCACCTTTTAAACCACTGTCTCAAGGTGATATACATATAAGATAATTTTTTTAAAAGTTTACACTCCCCAAACTATAAAGATGATGTGTAACCATCACAAACACTACAGGTTTAATTGTTAAAAGTATCATTAGCACCGTGTCATTGTTGCAGACCCAGGATGCTCATTCTAACCCTGCATTTACTGGGATAATGAAGATGTTACAACGTGGTTACCAAAGAAGGCATCACAAGAAGTATATCACACTTCAACTCGGCAACGTTTCCACACCACAGGGCGACTGCTCAGTTATTATGCCATGATGACACTCACACATACCCCACAGATATAAAGCACGGTACACCTTTCAATATACGAAACTACAGAACATGCCTACATAGATACTAAGAAAAACCATGTTTCTGCAGCAAATTATTACAAAGATGCCGCATTCCTTACTGAAGAACTTGTTGCGACAACACAACCAGACAGTTATGCTTACACCTTGAATTGTTACTATTCCACGTACAGGTAACACAGACTGAGGTCACATTTGCTGGATAACTAGGCCAGGGTGTCCTAAACTTGGGTCTCCAGTTGTTGTTGGACTACAACTGCCATCATCCTTGGGTAGCAGGACTAGCGATGATGGGAACTGTAGTCCAAAAAACAGCTGGAGACCCACGTTTGGGAAACCCTGAACTAGGCTCTCGCTACAAGCAGAGTAGAGCCCAGGAGAAGGGTCAGAAATGGTGTGTCTACACTTGACCCCACTGCAAATTGGCTGGGAGGGCAATGTTTTCCGGGGTGGAGATAGTGGATTCTGACCAACATCTTATTGGCTACTCCGGATTGACCAAAGCCCAGCAGGGCCGCTTCCTGGTGACCTTTACAAGGTCAAATACTTTTCTTTTTCGGGGGGTGGGGTGGGAGGGGAGTGTTGGTATTTATAAGAGCACAAGCCTGGAGACCACGATGAAAGCGTTTGGGTGGGTGAAGGGTGTGCAGTTAGTTGTGCTCAGCACCAATGGTGCGTGTGTGTGTGTGAGAAACGGGTGGCCTTTGGAAGGGTTGGGGTTTCTTTTGCAGTTGGAGGGCATGCGCCAGATAAGAGCTGAGAGACAGAGACTTTCCTTGGCTGGCCCCACCCCACCCAAAACTGATCAGAACCCCCTCCAGCCAGCCGGGCAATGAGGGATGGGAGAAAAGGCTGACGTGGGGTTTAATGGAGGGCATGCTTTGGTCCTGGTGGCATCTTCAGAAGGCCAGGGAACTCTCCAAGGTACTGGAGATTTCCCCACCCTCCCGCAACGTGGAAAAAGAGAACAAAAAACACAGCTTTTCCCCGAAGCCGCGCTGATTTAACATGTCCTGTCAGTGCAAGGGTTCCTGCATGTGCCGCAGGACGGCCTTGTCCCCCGTAAGCCCCCCTAGATCTGTCCTTGGGGTTCCCCCAACCCTCTGAAGCAGAACTGGAGAGGGCATGGAGCCCGCGGGTGGGAGAGGGGGAGGAGACACATTGGACAGCCTGACCTCCCTGCACTGACAGGACGAGGGAGTTGGATACTGCCCTGTCCTTCCTCTGTTTAGCCAGCTTGCGACTTGAAAGCAAAAGCTTCTCTGGCGCCACTACTCGCCGAAGGAGACAGCTCTGAAGTCATCTAACCTCTCAGGCCTCCATGTCACCCTAGGACAAAACAATGCCAGCCTGCCCAATCCTAGAGATATAAATTAATAGAATTATGGAGCTGGAAGAGATCCTGACGATCCACTGGTCCAATCTCTTGCAATGCAGGAATATGCAGCTGTCTCATACCGGAACTGAACCTGCAACCTTGGTGTCATCAGCATGACACTCTACCTAGCTGAGCTATCCTGGCTATCTATCCAGGCATTCTGCTCTTGCTTAGTCAACAGACAACGTACCTCCTGCTTGTTACGCTTCAAACCCCTGGGCCTTGCAGCACAGAATGTGTTGGACAGCCCTTAAGAACGGAGAGCATGGCTGCTGGATCAGGCCTAGCTATTTGGCTGGTGACTGGGGGCGGCCGCCAAGACCACGTAACACCGGTCTTGAAAGAACTACATTGGCTCCCAGTACATTTCCGAGCACAATTCAAAGTGTTGGTGCTGACCTTGAAAGCCCTAAACAGCCTCATACCTGAAGGAGCGTCTCCACCCCCATCGTTCTGCCCGGATGCTAAGGTCCAGCGCCGAGGGCCTTCTGGCGGTTCCCTCGCTGCGAGAAGCCAAGCTACAGGGAACCAGGCAGAGGGCCTTCTCGGTAGTGGCGCCCGCCCTGTGGAACGCCCTCCCAGCAGATGTCAAAGGGAAAAACAGCTACCTGACATTCAGAAGACATCTGAAGGCAGCCCTGTTCAGGGAAGTTTTTAATATGTGACATTTTTGTGTATTTTTCATCTTTGTTGGAAGCCGCCCAGAGTGGCTGGGGAAACCCAGCCAGATGGGCGGGGTACAAATAAATTATTATTATAATTATTATTATTATTATTATTATTATTATTATTATTATTATTATTCTAGCATGTTGATATTGCAGCAGCCATCCAGATGCCTTGTGAGGAAGCAGGACTTGAGCACAAGAGCTTTCTCCCCTACAGCGGTTTCCATCAACAGGCCTTCCAGAAATATTAGTGCCTCTGAACCTGAAGGCAGATCATAGCCACCAACTTCCAGATGCCCAGGACCTAACGGAGCACCGCGCACTAAGCCAGGGCAGCAGGGGATGGGGGTTCTGATCAGTTTTCAGCCTCGAACCCATCAGGTTAGAAAGAGAAACTGGCAAAACTAAATAAATAAACCAGGCCAAGAAACTGACCATTAAAAGGGAAAGGGGGGGAAAAGTTAACCCAAAGCAAAACTTAACCCAAAGCAAAAGGATTATTTACCACTTTCACGAATGATGACTGAGGGAGGGGCATCAGTGACACCAGGAGAGGGGAGGGGGAGGGAAGAGAAGGAGGGAGGGGGAGAGAGGAGGTGAGTGTAACACGTCACAGCAAAGAAGGAAAAGGAGATGATTAAAAAAAGTAAAAGTAAAAAACAAAACAAAAACCCAGCGTGTATTAAAACGACATTAATGTGGAATGAGACCAGAGAACCCGAGGTGAAGGGAGTCGGGTGGGTTGTCAGGGAGGTGAGAGTCCATTATTGATTTGTGAAATCTCAATTAATCCACTTCTCACCAGGAGGAAGCTGTGAACACAAAGAGAAGATGCGCAGAGCACTGGGAAGGAAGAGGCTACCGGGGTGGGGGTGGGGGGATGAGGGAACCAACCCTGGGCCAGGATCGTGCCCGGTCAAATCCTGGCACCCAGCATCCCTGTGGGACTGAAACCACTTGCGCCCCTTCCAAGGGATGGGGAGAGAACCCAGAGTGTTTAGTTGGCCAGAAAGCCGCCCCTTGCGCAGAGGCATGAATTAGCCATGCCCAGGAGGCCAGGCTTTCGAATCAAACCCCACGCTCCCTCTCCACCTCCCCGCAGTAACCCATAGGCCACTCTGCTTCAGGGGCCAAGAGGAGGAATAGGGTTTCCCAGCAAATGAACTGGATGCTGGAGGCAGGTTTCCAAGAAGGAGTATTTTCTGGCCATTGTATAAAAAATAAAGTTGGTGGGTGGCGCCAGGGTGTCAGCAGCCATTGTGAGCAGCAAGCACTGACAGGGGGCCTGCCGTTTGGAGGGGGCAGGAGGAGTTTGCCCTGCCCAACCGCCCTGTGGGGCAGGAGAGCCGATAGGAATAGGATGGCCTAGTCCCCTGGAAGCCTTGCTGCAGAGCCTCCAAGTGGGGGGCAGGAGGGGACTTACTGGTTCCGTCCTCCGTCACCATTCCCAAGCCTTCAGCTTTGTTTTGCCTCTCAAAGGCGTTGAGGTCCAGCACACTGTGGGAAAAGAGGAGAGAGGGTGAGCAGAGCCAGCTAACGGGAGGTGTCAGAAATAACTCACATGGCTCCAGCAAAGCTAACTCTTTATTCAAAGAAACAAGGCAGCCCAGGAGGCCAGACCTAGAGAGCACAGCAAGCCTTCGATACGATAATCTTTATTATCATTGTCCCATACAGAAACAACGAAATTGAAAATCTACACCAGACATTCAGAAACCAACAAGCCTGCTATCCCAGCCTGGTTAGCCCCCTAAAAACTCTGATACCCCATAATTAAACACAATATACTCCCATAGAGACTACCTTACACTGCGTTTAAAACCAAAATCCCATTTGGATAGAAACTGTTTTTCAGGCGGCTAGTCCTAGTCTTTATAACCCTGGACCTTCTTCCAGAAGGCAGAAGCTAAAAGAGATCATTTCTGGGGTGCGCACTATCCTGCACTACCTCTGCAGCTTTCTTATGGCACCTGGAAGCATAGATTTGATCCAAGGTGGGAAGAGCGCACCCAGTTATTCTCTCCGCAGTCTTTACAACCCTGGACAGCATTGTTTTTCCCCTGACCGTGCAGCTCCCAAACCACACACACAGACCATAAGTTAATACACTCTCCACAGCACAATGGTAAAATGCCATCAACAGGTCCTTTGTGAGATTGTTTTTCCGGAGGATTCTCAGAAAATATAACCTCTGCTGTGCTCTCTTCATCAGGTCTTTGCTGTTTTCTCCCAGGTTAGGTCATCTCTCAACTCCATTCCCAGAAATCGAAACACCGAGACCTGTTCCACACACTTCCCCTCAATAATAAGTGGCTGAATATTCAATTTACATTTCCTAAAGTCCACAATAATCTCTTTTGTTTTCTTTAAGTTAAGGAGTAAGTTGTTTTTCCTGCACCACTCCCCCAACTGCTCAACTTCCTTCCTATAGGCCGCCTCCCTCTCTCCAGCCGTGATTAAACCAACCACTGATGTATCATCTGCAAACTTAATGATCTTATTACTGGGGTATTTGGGGGCACAGTCAGCTGTATAGAGTATAGAGCTGTATAGACTGTATAGAGAGCCAGTGTGGTGTAGTGGTTAAGAGCGGTAGTCTCGTAATCTGGTGAACCGGGTTCGCGTCTCCGCTCCTCCACATGCAGCTGCTGGGTGACCTTGGGCCAGTCACACTTCTCTGAAGTCTCTCAGCCCCACTCACCTCACAGAGTGTTTCTTGTGGGGGAGGAAGGGAAAGGAGAATGTTAGCCGCTTTGAGACTCCTTAGGGGAGTGATAAAGCGGGATATCAAATCCAAACTCTTCTTCTTCTTCTTTATAAAAGCTTTCCTGGCAGAACCTGTCCCTATGAGGCAGTTGTGGGGACTGAAGGTCCCTGCCTTCTCACAACTCCCTAAGCCACCTCCTCCGATTCCTTCCAAAACAATCTGAGGCTTCGTTGTCTTGCCTGTCTTTGCTCCACCCTCTTCAGCCCTCTTCTGGTCCTGGGAGACTACAATCTGTTATCCCTCCTCCTCCCGGTCTTCTCTCTCTGACTACTCATTGTCATCCCACCACCACTCCCTGGGCTCTGAGCCTTCCTCCCGTCGGTGTTTCCCAGCTGGTGCCTCCTTCTACTTCCTCTGCCTCCAGCCAGTCCATGACTGGAGAGCAGAAGTGCCAAAAGACAGTAACTGCAGTAACAGCTGGAACGACATCGTCACAGCGCAAATGTATTGCAGTTTCAAAGTTCTGGGTCAGACTATATGTGGCTCAGCAGCTACCAGCAAGCCTGTCATGTTCAGAACCGTATGTGCGTGGTGTCTCATTATTTTTAAACTATTGATTTAGCTAAGAAACAAATGAAAACATTCTCATATTTCTTTAGTTTCTTTGCAACTCAGGCTTGCAGGTTGAAGGCTCTGACAGGCAAAAAATATGACTTTGATAATATATAGTACTGCATTACCTCTTATGAGAATAAATCTAGCCACAGTAACTGTTCCATTGACCCATGGCAATTCTCAGAGAGACTCTTTAATATACTTTACCTTACATTGTACACTAGCACAACACTTGTGCTGTGAATCTGTTTTCTGTTAATGTTGCATCCAAGATGGCGTCGTCGTTAGTAGTAGCGTCGACTTGAACTCCACATCAGTTGATGCTGTTTTTATTATTTTTATCAGTTTTTACTAGCTTTTTTATCAGTTTTTATTAGCTTTTATCGGCCTCAGTACTTTATTTTTGTTAGTTGGCAGCTATTAATTTACAAAGCTTAGGTCAAGGGCCTGAGTTACAGAAAGTCTGGAAAGCTCCGGAGAAGGCCCTAATTAGCTCCAGCTCAGCAGGAGTGGAGATTAGACGCCCTATCGTGGGTAGACGCCGAGCTTCCTGATTTACAGCAGAAGCTGCTCTGATTTACAGCGGCTCTATCCCTGGAAAATGCCTAGGAAAAAGAAACGACCGGCCTCATCTCCAGAAGGGAGCCCACAGAAGAGCAAGCAGAGCAAAATGGACGATTTTGTAAAAGTACAGAACTCAGAACCTACCACACCAAACAGAACTCATTCCCAGGTAGGTGGGGATGCTTTAATGGGCGGAGATCACCCATGGCAATTCTCAGAGAGACTCTTTAATATACTTTACCTTACATTGTACACTAGCACAACACTTGCGCTGCGAATCTGTTTTCTGTTAATGTTGTTACTATGGTTGTTACCTGTGTGTTTTGAAAACCCTCAAGCTTGTAGGCTAGTTCCAGACAGTACTTTGAAACACGGTTCCATTCACTGGACACTGACGCCTACAATTCTAACATTTTGCCATCTGCCGAAAACGTTCCAGCTTTGCCAAGCATTCTTTAGAAAATTAATTTGATCCAGCGTTAGCCGCTTCTTCTGGGTTTTATAACCTCCTGCAGTTTTAATGCATTTACAGGGCCGTGGTATTTTCTTACAGGGTTTTACGGTTTGGAAGCACTCAAATAAATAAAAAACAGAAGCATAAAAAAGGTAAAAAAGAACAAAATGCTTCTACACACACCTGCATGTCTGCATCAGGGCCTGGAGGCTCAGGAAGAATCCCACCTCGTGTTTCTCCTTCAGATAATCCAGCATTTTCTGAGGACAGGGAGAAAGTCAGCATGGGGAGGGGAAGAGAAGGCCCGCGTCTGACTCTTCCGAGCGCAAAACGACATGTTAAAGGCGTTGCATTAGAAGTGTATTCACAGCAGGTGTGTGTTTCTAATGGCAGCCATAAAGAGAGCGAAATCCAGGCCAGGAACCCTTTCCATCCACACCACGATCCCAACAACAACAAAACCCCTTCCCAAAATAGGAGCAGCTCAATTCTTACCAAACTAAACCTCCCAGCTGTGCCAGTTTGGCCCTGCGACCGTGGGTGCCCGGGGATGTGGGTGTCATGGTGCATGCATGGCCCTGGCACTGAAATTTGTGCCCGGTCCCTTCATGGGGAATTTTGTGGGTGCCCGGGCACCCAGGGAGTTGGCACCTAAGAAACCTCTGGATGCATATTGTGCTCTTGGAGGCTTTAGTTTGGCCAAAGCTGAGTATATACTTTCAGAGTTAATGCTAAATGCAGTGGTACCTTGGGTTAAAAACTTAATTCGTTCCAGAGGTCTGTTCTTAACCTGACACTATTCTTAACCTGAAGCACCACTTTAGCTAATGGGGCCTCCTGCTGCTGCCGCGCTGCCAGAGCACGGTTTCTGTTCTCATCCTGAAGCAAAGTTCTTAACCCGAGGTACTATTTCTGGGTTAGCGGAGTCTGTAACCTGAAGCGTATGTAACCTGAAGTGTCTGTAACCCGAGGTACCACTGTACATTTCTTCTGGTAAATGAGCCACTGCAGCCGCTGGAGGGCTGTGAAAATTTGTGTCCCAGGCTTTTTAGACTCGTCAGCCTATGAACTATCTGAAACCAAAGGGGCACTTTGGTTTCCAGATGTCATATGCATTGGCAATATTTTCAGTTCTCCCGCCTCACTACAGTGGACCCTCTGGATACGAATTTAATTCATTCTGGGGGTCCGTGCACAGCCTGAAAAATCCGCACCCAGAGGTGCCGCTTCTGCGCATGCGTGTGGCACGACAGGGTGCTTCGGTGCATGTGTGCAGAGCACTTCTACGCATGCGTGAGGAGTGAAACCTGGAAGTATACTTGCGGGTTTGCTGGTTTCGCAACCCGAAGTTTATGTTACTCGAGAGTAACATAACCCAAGGGTCTACTGTATTTAGTGCAAATTCGGAACAAACAGCAACCCACAGAAAAACGTGATTGACATTTGCCCCGATCCAGCGGTAAAGGGTGGGTTTGCCAGGGAGGGAAAGGGGTGAGACAAGTGGAAGTGTGGATGGGCATCCAGTTCAAAGCATGTTTCTATATAGAGTAAGAGATGGGAGATGAGTAAAGGAGGAGTAAGTAATGAGTAAGCCTGACAATAATATCAACTTAAACAATAAAAGGTAAAAGGTAAAGGTACCCCTGCCCGTACGGGCCAGTCTTGACAGACTCTGGGGTTGTGCGCCCATCTCACTCAAGAGGCCGGGGGCCAGCGCTGTCCGCAGACACTTCCGGGTCACGTGGCCAGCGTGACATCGCTGCTCTGGCGAGCCAGAGCCGCACACGGAAACGCCGTTTACCTTCCCGCTAGTAAGCGGTCCCTATTTATCTACTTGCACCCGGGGGTGCTTTCGAACTGCTAGGTTGGCAGGCGCTGGGACCAAGCGACAGGAGCGCACCCTGCCGCGGGGATTCGAACCGCCGACCATGCGATAGGCAAGTCCTAGGCGCTGAGGTTTTACCCACAGCGCCACCCGCGTCCACTTTTTAAACAATAAAAACGGCTGAAAAAGCAGTTTCATAAAAGAGATCTACCTTTAATTACAAAAGCCACGTGGCAGTGGTTAAATATACAACTTAGCACATCGCACCAATATGCAGCAATTTAAACTCAAATCAGCGGCAAAGTTCATAGGCAGGGAATGAATCACTTGGCAAGGAGCCTTGCGTCTCCCTCCCGTGGTCCTCCTACCTGCTGCACTTCCTCATTGCCGCCATTCAGGATGGAGATGCCCAGCTTCAGGGTAGAAGATACCATAGCGCCAGGCTCCCCTGCAGAGACAGGGAAAGGATTTATTACACTGGCAGGAAAGGGAACTCCAATGCCTTCCGGAGGGGCTACAACTCCCATCCTGGCTACTGGCCACGCTGCCTGGGGCTGATGGGACAGATGTTGAGTCTGGCAACATCTGGAGGTTCCCCATCCCTGCTATGTAGCTTGGGGCTCAGGCGCATGAAGGAGCACCTCCTCTCCTTGTCTGCGCCAGCCCATGCTCTAAGATCTATGTTCTGAACTACCGTATTTTTCCGTGTATAAGACAAGGTTTTTTTTACCCAGCTTTTTAGGTTTAAAAACGTGGCTCGTCTTATCCATGGAATACAGTGTTTAAATATATAAAGAAATGCGGTACTTGCTCTAGCAGTGGCAGCCCCTGGCAGTGGTGAGCTGTGGGGCCTGCATAGTCTGTTTGCCTCCTCCCACTCAGCTTGCCCCACAGCTGGGAGGGAGTCTGTAGGCGGTCCGTTTTTTGCGTGTGGTGTCTTTGCACGGCTCCATTTGTGCGCAGGCAGTGCAACGTTACACAGGAGGAGTGCGGCGATCGAAGTAACATCCCCTCCTTGCGCCTTTCACATCAGTGAAACATCTCGCCTTGCGCTCCTCCTGTGTAATGTTGTGCCGCCCGCACACAAATGGAGCCGCATGAAGATGCCACGCAGGAAAAATGGATCGCAGAAACCACCTATCAGCTGTCCGATCTCAACCAGCGGCTGCCAATCGCACTCCCGATTGCTGTGACAAGGGCATTTGTCTACTGGCTGCTGCAGCGGCAATCGGGAAGACGATTGGAGGCTAATGGTGCTGAACGGCCAGCTGATAGGTGGTTTCTGAAACGCAAGCGGTTGTGTGCTGCATTCTGGCGGTGAGCGATTTTCACACACATGCCCCAGCAATCAACCGGCCAATTGCCGCTTACAATCTCGGGCTCGCGCTTCGTTCCTGCGGGTGAGCTATTTTCACTCCCCCCATAGGTAAAGGTAAAGGGACCCCTGACTATTAGGTCCAGTTGTGACCGACTCTGGGGTTGCAGCGCTCATCTCGCTTTATTGGCCGAGGGAGCCGGCGTACATGTGGCCAGCATGACTAAACCACTTCTGGTGAACCAGAGCAGCGCACGGAAACACCGTTTACCTTCCCGCCGGAGCGGTACCTATTTATCTACTTGCACTTTGACGTGCTTTTGAACTGCTAGGTTGGCAGGAGCAGGGACCGAGCAATGGGAGCTCACCCCGTCGCAGGGATTCGAACCGCCAAACTTCTGATCGGCAAGTCCTAGGCTCTGTGGTTTAACCCACAGTGCCACCTGCATCCTTTACCCCCCCCATAACCCCCCAAAAGCTCCTTTTCTAAATTTGGAGCCCCCCAAAATAGGGGTCGTCTACTACATAGGGGCGCCTTACAGACGGAAAAGTACGGTATTTGATATGGCAGCCTAGGAACCCCAAATGTTTCCCTAGCCCCGTGTAGGGGCTTCGCACTGTCTGTGTCCACAGGATTGCCAGCATGGAATCTGAACAGGATCTTAGGATCCACAGCGGGTTTCTAGCTGGGCATTGTAGCTGAAGAATGGGAGGAAAGCTTCCTCACCCCCACCAACCTCATCCAAGGCCTCCCAACATGGGAAAGCTGAACCCTGCCAAGGGGAAGGGTAGAGAGAAAGAAGGGCCGCTTCTGACCTTTGCAGGCGCTAATCATCTGCAGAACCATCTCGGCTGCCCCGCGGTTGTGCAGGCGGGACTGCTGATAAAGGAGCTTCTGCTTCTCCATCTCCTTTTCCTGCAAGGAGGCAAGACAGTGTGAACTGAGGCAGGGCTGTCTTATGCATATGCGGCACTAGGGTGCAAAGATCCTCCCAGCGCCCCCCAGGTTGCCCAGTCCCAGGCGCACAGGAGGGCGGAGGCGGGCAGCTGCCTCAGCATCTCGCTGGCTCAGTCGCCCCCAAACTTGCAACGCAGATGGGTGGGTTCTTCCCCGGACTCAACTCTCAGGCCCCAGACTCTCAGCCTGGTGCCCCTGAGAGCCCGGCGCCCGGCATCCCTAGCACCTATGGGTAAGACGGCCCTGAACTGAGCGCTGGAGGTCAGTGTCAACCATCATTTCCTTGAGGGCTGCCTACACTTCTTCTTAGTACAGCCACTTCTTGCACCACCAGGGCTGCTGCGCAAGGGAGGGCAGGCTGGAGGGCTGGCCGCATGGCTCCAGTCGAAGAATCCATGTCACAGCTCTGGGCCTGGGAGGTCAGGTGTCCCGATCTGGCGCCACCAGCTGATATAAAGCTTTCAAAGTGGCTCCTTTCCTTCCCCGAGCAAGGTCACTGGTGTTCACCTCCTAGGCCTAAATGCCCATCACTGCCAGCCTTGTTCGGAATCCAATGAGCGTTGGTGCACTGGTCGGTTTTTGGAACGGTATGCACAACCGCTGAGATGATCCCCAGATTAACAACTTGGTCCTGACCTCAGCCTCCAATTTTTCTGCCTTCTTTCTCAAGGTACCTCACCCACTCCAGGTTGCACCAGGAAGGTATACATTGGAACGGTGAAGATACAATTGTCCCACTAACCCAAGATGGCAACTGCAGGTGTACGTTTGCCCACTCAAGTCTCCCTTGGTACCTGCAGCATCTCCTCCTCGTCTCTCCTCCCCCCACCCCCACCTCGCCCCAAATTGCAATTCGGCCGAAATAACAAAGCACACTGCGTTTTTGCAAACGAAACAATCTTTTAAAGGCCAATAGGTCATAGGATAATGGTTGACTGATGGGAAGTTGTATAACCTCCCCGCAAACAAATCGTGAAAGGTGCTCAAGGAAGAGCAGGCATTGTATAACCTCTGCACAAGCTGTTTGTGCAAATAAATCGAGGTGAATGATGGTCAATCAACAGGTTGCCTGGAAGTTGCCCAAGACTTTGCAAACGTACATCCAAGTTTCTGGAGGTTTGAGAACGAGCGTGCAAATGTTTGCTGAAAGTTCAGAAACCTCTCAGGGCGGCTGGGTGCAGCGGGGGTCCTTTACCTCGAAGGGAACCTCGGCCTCTTCCCCTTCTTCGCCATTTTCTTCACCTTCTTCTCCTTCGTTGATGTGGCAACTCTGGAGTCCCGGGGACCAAAGGATAAGAGGAATGAGCACATACACACAAAACACCATCCCGCATCAGAACTAGCGACAGAACCTCAGAGCTCTTTGGGGCTTGCTCTAGAGCAGGCACGTCCAACAGGTAGATCGTGATCTACCAGTAGATCACTGAACGTCTGTGGTAGATCACTGGTAGATCGCTGGCTCCCCCCAAAAAAGCTCTACAACTTTGACCTGAACCCCCCAAAACAGGGTTTCTCCTCCTAAAAAAAGCTCAAAAACTTTGACCTGAACCCCCCCCAAAAGGGGTAGATCACTGCCAGTTTTTAACCCTGTGAGTAGATCGCAGTCTCTTGGGAGTTGGCCACCCCTGCTCTAGAGTCAGCTCTTGATTCAATAAACCTGCTGCCCCCCCTCGCCAGCTGTTGTGGGCCCCTTAAGAGAGGCAAACATAGCTCACTAACCTCAATTTGTCCACAGGAGGACATGGCGAAAGTCATCTCTGAGCAACACGTCGGTTTTCTGATACTAGCACAGCAACCTTCCCCAACCCGGTGCCCTCCAAATGTTTTGGGCCACAACTCACATCAGTCCCAGCCAGCAAGCGCTCTTACATTTTCTCCCACATTTTCTGCATGCCCAGAACACATGTTAAAGGCGCAGGAGTAGAATCAATAAAAAGGGGTGGCAAACAGCGCGACAAGCTTCAGTCCTCCTTCTGAGGCCTCTAACGTGCCACACAATTAAAACACAATTTTCGACAGTCATGGCTTCCCCCTCAAAAAATCCTGGGAATTGTAGTTTGTTAAGGGTGTTGGAAACTCCTATTCCCCTTACAGAGGTACAATTCCCAGGCAGATTTAAGCATCGACCCCTCTTCCCAGGGAACTATGGGAATTGCAGTTCTGTGAGGGAAATAGGGGGCCTACCACAGCTCCCAGAATTCTTCCAGGAATTTGGGCTGTTTAAAGTGGTGTCATAGCACTTTAACTGAATGGTGTGGCTGTGGTCCGGGAACGATCACGCATTACATCTTTCTTTTGGAGAAAAAACAGATTAAAATGGCTGAAAATGGTAACCATATTAGCCTGTCTCTCACCTTCGCCATGATGTCAGCATATGCCATATACAGATAGTCTTCGTCCAGTTTGCTAAAACAAAACAGAGGAGGCTCAGGTTCTACGTGCTGAAACCAGCCTCTCCATAATTCTTGCTCCCAGTATTTATTTATTTTATTGTGCTTTTAAATAATAATAATAATAATAATAATAATAATAATAATAATAATAATAATGCAGACAAAGAAGAGCACCTCCCAGTTACTAACCCAAAAGCATAATGCAAAGATGTGACTCACATTATAAACTTTAGGGGAATAATAATTAGCATAATTAGACTGTCCACCTTTTGCCAAACCTGCTTCCATGGAACAGATTTGCTCTTATTCGGACATAGGCATTATTCCTGCATTCCAAATTCTAAAGAACCATTCTTTGTTTTTCTTTTTTTGGGGTGGTGGTATAATCTTTTTTATTGAGTTTTAATTCAATAACATTTAAATTCAAACATTAAACATCATCATCATCATTTAGGATTCCCTGAATCCTTAGACTCCCCTCCACCCTTCCACGGTTACCATTTTCAATCTTTTTCAACCATTTCCTCTATTTTTCTTAAATCATCCATTTTTACCTTAGCATTACTCAAATCCTGCCAAAGGTTTTAGTTGTTTACAGTGTTCTCTTAAGTACACTGTGAATTTCCCCCATTCCTTCTTAAAGTTTCTCTCCTAAAGAACCATTCTGACCGGGCGTGGTGGAGAGAGATCCTTTTTTTGTGGAGGGATCAATGTCTCCTAGCTACAATAGCTACGCTCTGCCTCCACGGATGGAGACAGGAATGATTCTGAATACCAGTTGCTGGAAGCCACAGAAAGAGTGTGTGTTCCTGTCTCGGGTCCCGTTTGCCAGCTGCTGACAGGCTTCTGGTTGGCCGCTATGAGAACAGGATCCTGGACTTAGATGGGCCATTGGCCTGATCCAGCAGGATCTTCTGATGTTCTTAATGCTCTGGCTCAATATAAATAAGTTGGAGTTCTTGTTAAACGCACAGAAAAGCGTTCGGAGTTCTTGGGAAACGCACAGAAAAGCTCAAGATACACGTTGATCTACCCACACTTAGTTGTTATCTCTGAGAAAACAACAGGATATATTTATACAAATTCTTCAAACTTGCACGACCCCTTAAAAATTTGCTGATGAAGGTGGAACAGGGCCCTGTCCTGGTTTCTGATCCATAATTGACTTCTGACTTCTGCTCAACGATTGAAACTAACACCTTCGCGTCGAATCTGACTATGGACTAACATGAACTTATCTCTGCTCATAAACTCTTATCTCTACTTCTGTAACAAATTACTGTGTTATACATATCCTTATGAGTTTGAGTTTGTCATCTCTGTCTGAGTCTGTAATCTCTATTTGAGTTTGTAATCCTTGTCAGAAAACATAATTTTGAACGGATTAGTTTTTGTTACAATTGACTATTGATTTGCGAGTAGGGACTACTCCCACTACTGAAACTTACCGTATTTTTTGCTCTATAAGACTCACTTTTTCCTTCCTAAAAAGCAAGGGGAAATGTGTGTATGTCTTATGGAGTGAATGCAGGCTGTGCAGCTATCCCAGAAGCCAGAACAGCAAAAGGGATCGCTGCTTTCACTGCGCAGCGATCCCTCTTGCTGTTCTGGCTTCTGAGATTCAGAATATTTTTTTTCTTGTTTTCTTCCTCCAAAAACTAGGTGCGTCTTGTGGTCTGGTGCGTCTTATAGAGCGAAAAATATGGTATATTGGCCTGAGTTCTTGGTGTGCTTTTTTTCTGGCTCAATATAAGGCAGCTTCCAGTGTCCCTAGCCTCTTTATCCCGTGCCCAGCGAAAAAGTCCAACCTGGCTCCGATCCCACACATGCACCCTGCCTGCGACTCACCTCTTCTCGGTCAGCGCTGTCCTGCTGAAATGCAGGATGAGCTGATGCAAAGGATCTGGTTTCTTTTCTGCCTCTTCTTCTTCTTCCTCCTCCTCCTCCCCTGGTTTCTACATCCCATCCCCCCGGCAAGAACAAAAGGGAAACAGTGTTAGAGGTTAATAATAACAATAACAATAACAATAATTTATTTATACCCCACCCATCTGGCTGGGTTTCCCCAGCCACTCTGGGAGGCTTCCAACAGAGTATTAAAATACAGTACAGTGGTACCTCAGGTTAAGTACTTAATTCGGTCCGGAGGGTTCGTTCTTAACCTGAAACTGTTCTTAACCTGAAGCACCACTTTAGCTAATGGGGCCGCCTGCTGCCGGAGCACAATTTCTGTTCTCATCCTGAAGCAAAGTTCTTAATCTGAGGTACTATTTATGAGGTACTATTAACCTGAGGTACTATTTCTGGGTTAGCAGAGTCTGTAATCTGAAGCGTATGTAACCTGAGGTACCACTGTAGTCTGTTAAACATTAAAAGGTTCCCTAAACAGGGCTGCCTTCAGATGTCTTCTAAAAGTCTAGTAGTTGTTCTTCTCTTTGACATCTGGTGGGAGGGCGTTCCACAGGTGCCACTACCAAGAAGGCCCCTGCCTGGTTCCCTGTAACTTGGCTTCTCGCAGTGAGGGAACTGCCAGAAGGCCCTCGGAGTTGGACCTCGGTGTCCGGGCAGAACGATGGGGGTGGAGACACTCCTTCAGGTATACTGGGCCTTTGAGGCGGTTTAGGGCTTTAAAGGTCAGCACCAACACTTTGAATTGTGCTCAGAGCAGCTGTCCCCTGGAGTGTATGGGATTCCTGATGCTATGATAGGGATGGGGGAAAGAAAACCATAGAAGAGCCTCTTCCTGGGAGACGACAGAAAAGGAAAGTCCCCAGGGCATAGCACCTGGTGTGCATTTTTATATATATATCGGTTGGAAACATGGGAGGACTAGAAAACGCAGTGGCTCATTCCACACCCAGCTCAGCACCTCTCTTGTTCTCCCTCTCAGGAAGGGCATTCCAGACCCAATGACGTCTCTTCCATTCCTGCTATTAAACCAAAGCCAGAACACTGCTCTTTGCTGCCAACGAGTCAGGCATATAGAGGACTTCCACCACAGAGCTGCCAAGTGGTACATGCCCCCCTGCGTGTCTGCAGGTGTGCACGCACACACACACACGGCATCCAGCTTTCCATTTAATGCTAGAACTTCAGGCTGCACATAGCATTTGGTTCCCATTCTTTCCCCAGGACTCACAGACAGATCGTCAATCATCCTGTCTTCAAAGGGGTGCTCTTCGGTAAGGATCCAGGACAGCTTGTAGCTCTCCAAGTACATGTTGCAAGCCCGGTGCCTGGAAAGCAGATGGGGGCAGATCAGCCATTAGCCCAGCTCTGCCCTGCCTGCTTCACATAGCGAAGAGGTGCGCAGGAGCGGGGTACCATGCTTGCGAGATCACTTTGCCCCATACATGCCCCCTTGACTACTTTATGTTAGGATTTTTATCCATCCATGCTGCTCCAGCCGTAGCACTATGTTTTGTGCATATCATGTGAGTGAGAGTGAGACAGGAAGTCACAGTACTGTTGGAAGTTGGTTTCACATCTGAAAGTGTTGTTTTTCTGTACTGGTGCTCAGAGAGCACAGACATGCTGATGGATTCTCTGTATATAGGTAAAGGTAAAGGTAAAGGGACCCCTGACCATTAGGTCCAGTCGTGGCCGACTCTGGGGTTGCGGCGCTCATCTCGCTTTATTGGCCGAGGGAGCCGGTGTACAGCTTCCGGGTCATGTGGCCAGCATGACTAAGCCGCCTCTGGCGAACCAGAGCAGTGCACGGAAACGCCGTTTACCTTCCCGCCAGAGCGGTACCTATTTATCTACTTGCACTTTGACGTGCTTTCGAACTGCTAGGTTGGCAGGAGCAGAGACCGAGCAAAGGGAGCTCACCCCGTCGCGGGAATCGAACCGCCGACCTTCTGATCGGAAAGCCCTAGGCTCTGTGTTTTAACCCACAGCGCCACTCGCGTCCCCTCTCTGTATATATAGACTGTAGTTTTAAAACTACGATTGACTCTTCTGATATGCCAGAAGACGAGTGTGATCCTCTCAGGAGAGAAGGGTCGCTTATCACCAGTCTCTGTGGACTGAGGGAGATTTACAGCCAGGGAGGACCTCCGGAAAGACGCCCTGATGACTTGGGAAGTTTCCAACACTTTAATCTGGGGAACAGGAGCTGCTACAGGTGCCATGTAACACCCCTGCCACACTTGTAAGAAATCAACCTTTTGATATGGCAGTCCCCACACTTTGGAACTCCCTGCCTATTGACATTGGGTAGGTACTTTCACTGTACTCCTTTCGGTGCCCGCTAAAAACATTTTTTTTGTTTAGGCAAGCCTATCCAGGCATGTAGAATGCTGACATGCGATAGCTCAGTCAGTAGAGAATGAGACTCTCAACCTCAGGGCCATGGGTTCGAGCCCCATGTTGGGCAAAGACAGGACCCTATTGAGCCTTTCAAACTCTACGTGGGTTTTCTAATTCTACGTGGGTTTTCAGCTTATCGTTGATTTTAATTATTATTATTTTTAATTTTTCAAACGGCTGTTTTCAATTGTTTTTCTTTTACTGGTGACGGTCCTCCTCTTTTCGTAAACTGCTTTGAGGTTTTATTGCAACGCAGCGGCATATAAATCTTATGGAATAAATAAAGATAATAAAGATAAATAAATAATTCCCTCCCCACCCCATGGCACAGCCAGCTAGTGGTCCCAGCAATTAAATAAATAATTTTTTAAATTTTTCAGAAAACCGGGCTCAGGGCGGATAACAACAAATTTAAAACACTTAATTGATGCAACAAAAAAACAGCTTAAAATACAATATAAAACATGAATAACAATAAATTCAGAATTCAAAAATCAATTTAAGGGGGAAATCCATCCAATAAACATTAGATCACCAGGGCTAGCTGGCTAAATTAGTCCTATTTGGGCCAGCGAGGAGACCAGGGGAGAATTAGCTGTGGGATCCCAGAGCGGGTAATCTTCATAAAAAGGGGAGGGGGAGGGAAGGAAGGGGAATAAAAAATCAGGCTAAGTTCAGATTGAAAGCCAGGTGGAATAGCTCTGTCTTACAGGCCCTATGGAAGGACTTTAATCTTGCAGGGCCATGGTCTCGTGGGACAGAGCATTCCACCAGGTCGGAGCCATCACTGAGAAGGCCCTTGCCCTGGTGGAGGATAATCTGACTTCCTTAGGGCCCGGGGCTTCTAAACTATGAACCCACAGCTGGGATGCCGGAGGGTTTGCATGGATCGAGCCAAATACAGCTCAACAAGCTGGAGTTCAAAACCTCCCCTGATCACCTCAACTCACCTGGGCAGGTTGTAGAGGGGCGTCATGCGGAAGCAGGCCACCACGGCTCGCCGCCGTTGCTTGGAGAGCAGCTTGTGCCAGACGGCCTTCTTTGACTTGTAAGGATGCTCCGTCTGCGGGGTGTGTACAAATCTCACTGGGGTTGGAGGGCCGGGAGACTCCTCCAATCATTTCCCACCTGCTTCCCCCTCTCCCTTTCCCAGCACGCTTCCTCCCTCTGACCCCTTGTCTCTGAGGGATCTCATAAAGGTGGCTGGAGGCTTCAGGGCAGAACATCGTTTGCGCGTGTCTACCAGGGCACAGGAGCTGTAGCTCAGCGCCAGAACACCTGTGCTGCCTGCAGAAGGTCCCAGCTTCAATCTCTGGGCATCTCTAGGTAGGGCTGGGGAGGTCCCATGCCTGAAACCTGGGACAGCCACTGCAGGTCAGTGTAGATGTCACCGAGCTGGATAGATTCAGAGTGAGGCAGCTTTCTATACTCCTGTTCCACCCATGTCAGATCTGAGGAGGGGATTCCAAGTGCACTAGAGTTAACTAAAGGTAAAGGTAAAGGGACCCCTGACCATTAGGTCCAGTCATGGCCGACTCTGGGGTTGCGGCGCTCATTTCGCTTTATTGGCCGAGAGAGCCGGCGTACAGCTTCTGGGTCATGTGGCCAGCAGGACTAAGCCGCTTCTGGCGAACCAGAACAGCGCACGGAAACGCCGTTTACCTTCCCGCTGGAGCGGTATCTATTTATCTACTTGCACTTTGACGTGCTTTCGAACTGCTAGGTTGGCAGGAGCAGGGACCGAGCAACGGGAGCTCACCCCGTCACGGGGATTCGAACCGCCGACTTTCTGATCGGCAAGTCCTAGGCTCTGTGGTTTAACCCACAGCGCCACCCGCGTCCCTACTAGAGTTAACTAGACAGCCCCAAAGGGAACTGAACTGCCTTCTGCAGCTATCCTTTCAAGCTGTAGATGTTTTAATGAACTCCTCTGTAGGGAGCTCTCCGTTTAACAAAACAGGAGAAGTAATGGCAACCCGTTAAAAGTTGAAGGCCCTTACCCAGGTGAGCCACTTAACACTGGCCTAGATCACCTGCTGGCTAAACCTGGCCACATTCTTCTGCCTGCTAAACCCAGCTTTCTCTGCCTGTACCTGCTCCAGGTGGTAGAGCACAGCCGAAACCTCCTGAACCCGTTTGACAATCTTCTCCGGATTGTTGCAGTCCTCGGCTTTGCCAGACATCTCCTTGTAAAGGGCCATCTGCCAGCGCATGGACGAGGAGTTCTCACACTGCAAGGGGGAAAAGAAGATGGGAGTCACTGCAGTTGAGAAAGACTTGCGCCCCTCATTCAGCATAAGGAGGCCTGATTTGCTCCCTCACTAGTCTGGGAGGTGTATTTTGAACTTGCAAAGATCTCATTCCTCAAGCATCCTTGTGACACTCACCTTGCCCTGGAGGTGCAGGTTGTTGTTGAGGAATTCGCGGACCTCCTCATCAGTGTCTTTCTGTAGAGAGATTGAAAGGAAGAGGAGGCCTTCATATGAGCAAACGAGAGTGGCAACAGTCACGCCTGATATTATTTGGCAACAAGTACCTGTGATCTGTACTATGCACACATGCTTATGGTACTATATTATTGTACTATATTTATGATGATGATTGACTACATTTATAGCCAACCTTTCGTCCAAATAAGAGGGTTATTCTTGCCTGCTGCCCGGTTGGCACTGACCCAAGACAGAGCCTTCTTGGTGGTGGCTCCCTGTCTGTGGAATGCTGCCCCAGGTGAAGTACAGCTGCCTCCCTCAATAAAGAAGAAAGTTAAAAACTGCTTACCCAGGCATTTAATGGCTGAGAGATACTGGCCGCGGCAACCACGAAATTAATAACTGTGAGGGTATGTGATTGTTTTTAAATGCTTCTTGATGTTCTAAATGTGTCTGAATGTTTTTTTGATGTTTTCAAGTACAGTGGCACCTCTGGTTTCGAACTTAATTCATTCTGGAGGTCCGTTCTTAAGCTGAAACCGTTCTTATCCTGAGGCGCGCTTGCACTAATAGGGCCTCCCGCTTCGTGCACGCGCCTCTGCCACACGATTTCCGTTTGCCTCCTGGGGCAAAGTTTGCAACCAGGAGCAGCTGCTTCCGGGTTAGCAGAGCTCGTAACCTAAAGCATTCGTAACCAGAAGCGTTCCTAACCAGAGGTGCCACTGTATGTTTTTATTCAATTTTAAATTGTACTTTAAAAAATATTTTTGCTGTTTGCCATCCTGGGCTCCTTTGGGATGAAGAAGAAGAAGAGAAGAAGAGTTTGGATTTGATATCCCGCTTTATCACTCCCCTAAGGAGTCTCAAAGCGGCTAACAATCTCCTTTCCCTTCCTGCCCCACAACAAGCACTCTGTGAGGTGAGTGGGGCTGAGAGACTTCAAAGAAGTGTGACTGGCCCAAGGTCACCCAGCAGCTGCATGTGGAGGAGCGGAGACCCGAACCTGGTTCCCCAGATTACGAGACTACCGCTCTTAACCACTACACCACACTGGCTCTGAAGGGCGGGATGCAATTTGGAAACTAATACAGTGGACGCTCAGGTTGCGAACGTGATCCGTGCGGGATGCAGGTTCGCAAACCGCAGCGTTCGCAACCCGCATCTGCGCGTCTGCACACGCACGGGTTGCGATTCAGCATTTATGCGCATGCGCGACTGCTGAAACCCGGAAGTAACCTGCTCCGGTACTTCCGGGTTTTGGCGGTCCGTAACCCGAAAAAACGCAACCTGAAGCAGCTGTAAGCCGAGGTATGACTGTATACTCGTATTTCATTATATATTTTTTAAAGTATTCTAAGTCCCCTTCCTCCAGCAGTGGCAAGAAAGCTGACCATTGACCCCATTAACATTCGGAGACTTGGAACCCCCACTTCCAAACCTCCCTGTGTGAAAGAGGCAGATAATTATTCCCAATTCCCCCCCCCCCAACCTTCTCACCAGCGCATAGCGTATCTTGGCCAAGTTGATCAGCTCCTGGTCCGTGGGGGAGCACATGTTCAGGCCAATGGGGAGCATCTTCTTGAGCGTGGCCACGATGAGCGATGTCTGCACGGAATAGCGGTCCCCCCGCCGCTTCTTCTTGGTGCGCTCCTGGTCCGAGCCACCCGACTGGGAGGAAGGTTAGGAGAGGGAGACAAGGGGAGTTAACACTGTGCGGGGAGTTGTGGCAGGGGGACCGGCCACTCGGGCTATCCTACGGCATGCCAAGAGATCAGCTGGGCAAAAGCTTAACGGCCAAGCGCCGCTCTGAGGGTTCAGTGAGGTTTGGGGCGCGGGGGTGGGAGGTGGGGTCTAAAGGCTCCCCCCGTGGGAGAATGACGGGCGAGTGTTTTCCTTCGCAAGAAGAGAAGAGGAAGAAGAACCCCCAGCCATGGCCAACGTTGCTCCTCGCACAAAGGCACTCCACGGGGGTAGACGTCCTTTGAGGTCTGCTCCAAATGTAGGAAGGTCTTTATTACACGGAATATTCAAACGGGGGCGGAGGGAAAATACGCCCATTGTTACTTCTGAGGTGTTCTGCCAGGGGCGCATGGATCAAAAAGCCGCACGCATGCACCGGCTTCTTGATCCATAAACTGGAGACGAAATAAAAGAAAATGCTCACACCAAGGGACTTCAGAAGCAGCAATGCACATGGTTTTCACCCTACATGAGAGCCGTCCTCATGTACGGAAAACGTCCTGTATGAATCAGCCTTATGGGGATGAGAAGGAGGCACTGGGGGAGTCTGGGATCCAGCGCATGGCAGTGTAGACTGGGAGGAGGGCTGAAAGTTGGGTAGTGTGGAAGAGATCCAGCAATGTGTAATTAGAGGCACAGAAGAGGCTCAGTGCTTTGAAGGGATCTAGGCAGTACCAGAAGAGAACGGTGCAAGCGACTGGGTCGCACACAGCTTTCCCAAACCTCGTGCCCTTCGGATGTTTTGGACTACAACTCCCATCAGCCCCGGAACAGGGATGATGGGAGTTGCAGTCCAAAAGGCTAGGGAAGGCTGGTTTCAGGTGTATAAAGCAAAGACGGCCTAGTAAACAGGAGACAGATTTTGGAATCTCACTGATGAAGGCAGGCAGGTCTGGAGATGAGTGGGGAGAAGGACTGAACTTGCATGAAATGGAGCAGCCGCCATCCCCGACCCCTGGAAAGGTAACGTGAACCAAGAAACCTTTGTCTCCTTCCCCGGCATGCCTTTGTCGTCCTACATTCCGCTGTGCAAAAGAGCCTTTCTAACCTCTACACATAACCGCACACAGAGACACACAGCACCGTTGGCAGCCAAGACACATAATCTACCACGTGTGGCGTCGCGGGCACCGCCTCCCTCCCACGTGGTGGCAGGGCAGCAGGCAGTGGCAAAGGATGTCACAACAGCTGTATTACGGGATCCAGGATCCAGAAGGTAGGGGAGAGAAAGAAAGGTGGCAAATAAGGGGAACCCCGGAGTACATGGGTCCAGGTTAGGGGATCTGCGCATGGCCCAATGCATGCTGGGAGAGGAAGAAGGCTTCCCGAAACGAGCAAATGGAGGGGTTTTTTTAAGGAAGGGGCCACTTGAGGTCAGAGGCTTCAGGACAGTCTGGCCAGGGAGACGAATGACGTAACTCCGGAAGCAGGGGTGCGTCGTCCCCCCGCCCTGAAATATGGCGTCTTGTCCAAGGCCATGATGGGAGTTTGGTCCCGCCAACGGAGGGCACTTGGTGGCTCGTCAGTGCCAACCCATCGGATGCATGATGCGTTGCTGCCACAGCCACAGAAAGCCACTGCGTTCTTGCCATCCTCCATGCAGCCGCGAGCCCTTCCCTCTCTCCCGGCACCCCTGTTTATATCGAGATCATAGCTGTCAACGTTTCCCTTTTCTTGCGAGGAGTCCTATTCGGAATAAGGGGATTTCCCTTTAAAAAAAGGGAAAACGTTGACAGCTATGATCGAGATGGTTCTCTCCCAGGAGGAGGGAGGGGAGGGTTACGGCAGAGATGCGCACTGCACCATGCTGTCTCCACAGGATACCCCCCCCCAAAACCCCCCGACAACAACAACAACAAAAGGGGTGGCGGAACGTCCATTATTTCGCTAACCTGGCCTTCTCCAGACTAAACTCAACACAGGCGAGGGGAGAAGAGGGAGACAAGACAGAAGAGGAGAAAGAGAAGGTTAGACGGAGTGGCAAAGTCCCCTCCCTCTCACACAAACACCCGGCAAAGAATTCAGGGAAGGTCCAAGAAGGTGCAAAGCTGTCCACCGGCATCTTTCTTCTCCCCACTGCCCTGCCCAAACCGAGCAATCCGAAGAGCGAAAAGCCGCTGCGTACAGGAAGAGGCCCAGGCCCGAGCCTTGGGCAGAATTTGGCTGGCATGGAATCTTCCCGCTCTTTTGTGTTTTTGCTTTTTTTCCAAAAGAAGAGAACCAGGTTTCTAGTCCTCCCTGTTCACAAGAGGAAGGAAAGCAAGCAGGCAGGTTTGCTGAGGGATCCTTGAGCAGGACATCCGTATGGTTAAGTGGAGGGGCTCTCTGATGCCCCCCAAACCGTGATGCCCTTTGTCAACCCATGGTGTCCTCCCTCCCCACTTTACCCCGGCCTAACCTGCCCTCCTAGATCTCCAACACAAAAGCTGCTTCTTGGGCCCAGGCTTCCTGCATGCTGAAAAGAGGTAAGAACTGAATTGTGCAAGCGTGGGGTGGGCGAGGGAGCACACGTCTGATGGAGCAGGATCTTAGGTGGCAGCCAGGTTTCAAGGGTGGGGGTGCCAGGCCCTCTCAGAGGCAGCCTATGGCAGATTGCGGTGAAGCTGGAGATGGGGTGGTGATGGTGATGGGATGCATTTGGCTGAGGTGGGGGGTGGTGGTCCACTTCGACATGCAGTAGGTACCCCACAAAGGAAAGGAAAAGACAGTTTTAATAATGTTGTTCAACTATTACCACCATTGCTTATTAAATTTATATACTGCCCTTCATCTGAACATCACAACAAAAAAAATCATTTGCACAGGTCTTTTTCGTCCTAAGCGCCTCACACACATTACTGGCATGTTAGGGGGAGGTGGGACTGGGACTGAGCAATAAGGGTTTGCCTAAGGGCATCTAATAATCTCATGGCTGTGTTGGGGACTTCCTGTCGACTGTACTAGGGCAGCCAATCAGGGACTTCCGGTCAAAACAGAACCCAGAGGTTGTCACTTCAAAGGTTTGCCTAGGCACCCCTTTTGGGGGTGATAGGCTGGCTCCAGGCAGGGGGAGACCCTCCACCCCTGGTGGCAAGCACCCCTGGGTCTTCCACACCCCAGCCCCCCCTCTCACCTTGGACATTTTGCTCTTGCTGTCGGCTGTCAGGAAGGACATGTTGTTGATTTCGTTCTGCACTACAAAGTTCTGCTCCTCCCGTTTGAAGTTCTGGGGCATGGGAAGGAAGAACAGATGAGCCTCATTTCGTGGGAGATGCTCTCACGTGTCTCCATCAGCACCCACGCAACCACCACCCCTTCTGCCGAAAAGGCGACTCACGTGTGACTTGGACCAGTAAATGAACACCTCCCCGACCATCCGGAACAGCTCCTCGGCATCTGAGTTTGGTTCTGTCAACCAGTTGGCCCTGCAGATTAAAAAAGAACGGTCAGTAGATACCACCTTCCCACTTCCATAGCTAATGGGGCGTATTCAGGGCACATTATAAACAACACACAACACAACTGATTTAAGGTACGGTATTAGATTATCTCCCCCTTTTCTCCCATCCCTGTAATTGGACAATGCAAGTCGTCACTGGATGGTGCAGTTATCTAGAGGTAAACATTTGGAAGGGAAACGTAGCAAATCGTCACAACTTTCTGGGTATTTGGTGGTGAGGCATTGGTATAGTTCTGTAGATGGAAGAGGGGAGGTAGCGCCATCACCTGCCCTGCATATCTAAGGGTAGTCCATTAAAGGATTCTGGGGGGCGTGGCCCTGACCGAAGCCTAGGGAGGTTAGGGCCTAAGGCACGCCCCCTATTGGTGACTCGGGGGGGTTCCTAGTTGATGTGCATCAGCAGGACTCCCCCTACTGGTGGTTAACCCTTCCCGGACTTCAAGCGGACAGGCTGGAGTCAGATATAGTCACTTAGGACCAATGCCTAAGCCAATACCGCTCATCACCTGTAACCAATCAAGTTGTGGCCTTTTTTAGCCCATTAACCTTAATAATTGCGTCATGTGTCATTATTTCCGACTGGGGGAGTCGGGAACTCGCCACGCAAGTCTGCCTGCAGCTTGCGAGTGTGGTATCTGAAAGAGGGACTCAGGCAGAAACACCAGGCACCTTACTCCTTGCACCGCTGGAGAACTTCTCAGACACACCGAGACATTATTAGCCACTGGGAGGGGTGGCTAACACCCCAGAGGACAGGATCACACTTCAAAACGACCTTGACAGATTAGAGAACTGGGCCAAAACAAACAAGATGAACTTTAACAGGGAGAAATGTAAAGTATTGCACTTGGGCAAAAAAAATGAGAGGCACAAATACAAGATGGGGGACACCTGGCTTGAGAGCAGTACATGTGAAAAGGATCTAGGAGTCTTGGTTGACCACAAACTTGACATGAGCCAACAGTGTGACGCGGCAGCTAAAAAAGCCAATGCAATTCTGGGCTGCATCAATAGGAGTATAGCATCTAGATCAAGGGAAGTAATAGTGCCACTGTATTCTGCTCTGGTCAGACCTCACCTGGAGTACTGTGTCCAGTTCTGGGCACCACAGTTCAAGAAGGACACTGACAAACTGGAACGTGTCCAGAGGAGGGCAACCAAAATGGTCAAAGGCCTGGAAACGATGCCTTATGAGGAACGGCTAAGGGAGCTGGGCATGTTTAGCCTGGAGAAGAGGAGGTTAAGGGGTGATATGATAGCCATGTTCAAATATATGAAAGGATGTCATATAGAGGAGGGAGAATGGTTGTTTCTGCTGCTCCAGAGAAGTGGACACGGAGCAATGGATCCAAACTACAAGAAAGAAGATTCCACCTATACATTAGGAAGAACTTCCTGACAGTGAGAGCTGTTCGACAGTGGAATTTGCTGCCAAGGAGTGTGGTGGAGTCTCCTTCTTTGGAGGTCTTTAAGCAGAGGCTTGACAACCATATGTCAGGAGTGCTCTGATGGTGTTTCCTGCTTGGCAGGGGGTTGGACTCGATGGCCCTTGTGGTCTATTCCAACTCTATGATTCTATGATTAGCTCAATCTCTGCCGTGCTGCAGTGCCACCCCCTGTGGTGGCCAGAGCTGGAACTCTGTGATTGGAGGAACCAACAGGAGCCTCGCCAACTCGCTTGCTCCAAGCTGTGCTGTTGAGTCTGAGTAACTGGGATATGGAGCAACAGCACAGGCTGCTTGCCCTGGACCCCATCTTTGACTACGTTCCTGTCTCTGAACTCATGGTTCTCATCTCCCCAACCTGGTACTTGACGACTGGTGTGACAATTGATGACCTCCTTCTACCGGTCCACAATAGAAAGTGTCCTCTCACTGTGTCCTCACAGTGTGGTATGTTGGCTTGACAGCCACGGACGGAAAGTCTTTACAGAGGATGGTGAACACAGCTCATGATATCATGGGCTGTCCCCTGAGCCCGCTAGATGACATCGCAAGGGACCGTTGCCTTAGGAGAGTGAGAAAAATTCTCAGGGACGATTCACACCCCGGCCAGCACCTCTTTAATCTACTGCCCTCAGGCAGGAGATATAGAAGAATAATCAGTCGTACCAACAGGCTAAAAAAACAGTTTCTATCCGTGGGCTGTTAGGCTGCTGAATGGAAAATAACATAGTGCAACTGACTTTCAGGGTTGGTGTGTTGTACGACAAGCACACAGAGTGCAATAAAATTGAGTGTTTGTGTGTGTGGGGGGGGAGGCTTGGTTAATTTCATTGTACACAGGTTGTACATTGACAATAACGGTATTATTATTATTATTTAACCTAGTGGAATTTATGTGAGGACTAGACTGATGTTCAAACAACGCAGCAGTAAAGTTCAAGGACCCAGGGATGTGTGGAACAGGGTAGTGAGGGGTGTAGCCTGGGAAGAGGGAGTGTGGCCTGGGGAGAGGGCCAGAGAGAGGGAGAGAGAGGGGGGGGAGAGGGAGACCTGGAGGCCGCATTTGGCCCCTGGGCCCAAGGTTCCCCACCTCTGTTGTAAACCTGTGTTGATGCAAGCGTTAACGCCCTGTGCAAAATCCAAAGTACCTGCTGTTGTCAACGTAGCGGATGAGCAGAGGGTATAGGGCATAGAGATCGCGGCAGAGCACAGAGAACTCGTCCCTGATCAGCAGCTCGGCGTCCTCCGACTCGGTCTTGGCCTCCAGCCGCAGCTGGTCCTCCTCAGCCACCACTTTCCCGGACCGCTTCTTCAGCTTCTCCATGGTCGGAATGAAATGGGAGCGGAGAAGTTCCGGCTTGGCCTTGCTGACGATGGGCTGAGCAAAGACTACGTGGGGAAGAATTAAGAAGATGGGGCTTCGGATGAGAAAAAGTGCCTCAAATCCCACATAAATGGCCTCGGTCCAGTATATCTGAAGGAGCGTCTCCACCCCCATCGTTGTACTCGGACACTGAGGTCCAGCACCGAGGGCCTTCTGGCGGTTCCCTCACTGCGAGAAGCCAAGTTACAGGGAACCAGGCAGAAGGCCTTCTTGGTGGTGGCACCCACCCTGTGGAACACCCTCCCACCAGATGTCAAAGAGAACAACTACCAGACTTTTAGAAGACATCTGAAGGCAGCCTTGGTTAGGGAAGCTTTTAATGTTTGATGTATTTTAATATTTTTTGGGAAGCTGCCCAGAGTGGCTGGGGAAGCCCAGCCAGATGGGCAGGGTATAAATAATAAAATTATTATTATCATTATTATTATTATTCACATCCTCCCTGTTCTCTGACCCTCCGTACCTGCCAACCGCTTCATCCAGGAAGCTTCGTCGATGCCCAGGTTGTTGACGATGATCTTCAGGATGTTGCCCAGCAAGGTGTTGAGTTGGTCAGAGGTCACATCCGTGCACCAGGGCCCCTGGGGGTTGGTTTCAGGGCCCCGCTCCCACCAGCGGGGCAAGTAGTTGCAGAGCATCGGCAGGGTGACCTCAATCACATGCGGCATCTCGGTGTAGCGGGCCCCTGACTCCGCCAGCCCGCTGATGTCCTTCATCAGCTTGTCCAGGATAGGGATGTCTGGGCACATCTCCTCCACGCGGTTTGGAAGGCCTAGGACTGGGGAAACAAAGCGGGAGGGCATGAAACCCCTTGGATTGGGAACAGAGGAGGTGCAAAACGACCCACACGTTCAAGGAAAGCGTTTAATGTTTAATAGACTATTGTATTTTAATATTTTGTTGGAAGCCGCCCAGAGCGGCTGGGGAAACCGAAATGATATACAACGAATTGAAGAAAATGTTCCATTTAACATTTGTTAAAAAACCTGAAGCATTAGGGATTGTAAGGAAAGAGCTGCCAAAAAAGCTGAAAAACATCTTCATGTATGCGACAACGGCTATGAGAGTTCTGGTAGCACAAGGATGGAAGACTGAAGAAACCCCAACTAAAGAATCACAACAAGAAAAATTGATGGATTATGCAGAACTGGCAAAACTAACATACAAGCTACGGGGCAAGGATAACTGTGACTTTAAAGAAGAATGGAAACCCTTTACAAAGTATTTGAAGACGCAACAAAGCAAAGTGGACTCCTTGGCTGGCTTTGAATAAGCATTCACAAACTTTTTATTGATAATAATCAGCTAAATAGTTTGAGGATTTATACAACTGTGTAACATGCAGAAAACAGCATTTTTAGAGAAATCAAAGACTGGAACTGAGGGAAGTCGGGGGGTGGGGGGTGAGTTCTGTGGGGGGAGGGAGGGGGAGGGAGGGAAAATATGGGGGAAAATAAGGATGATACGTTTCTGGATAATATGTTTTGTTTTAATTTTGAATAAAAGCTATTTAAAACAAAAACAGAGTGGCAGGGGAAACCCAGCCAGATGGGCAGGAAATAAATAAATAAATAAATAAATAAATAAATAAATAAATAAATAATAATAATTATTATTATTATTATTATTATTATTATTATTATTGAAAGGCAGGTGGAAAGAGGCACTCACTTGCTCGCTCCCTGGGTGATTTGGTTGTGTAAACGGAGAAGGGGTTGTATTCGTTGAGATGAGGCTCCAGGAAGGCCACGGGCATTGCTGCTGCCAGCCGCGCCAAGCATTCACCAAGTTGCGGACGCTGCCTGCAGAGTTGGAGGAGACAGGCAAGGAGAAGTGAGAGGCACTGAAAGCGAAAGGTGCTCTGCCTAACAATTTAACTTGGAAGGTACTGGTTCAATAACGCTCAAAAGGAAGGTTTGGACAATGAATGATTGGGAGTTGCTGCGCCACTAAACTTCAGATAACAGACTTGGACAACATCCCAGATTGGAATGGAGTCAGAGGAAGTTGCGCTGATAAAAAGGCAGTTGGAAAAATATGTACTAATAAAGCTGTATTCGACGGATGAAAGTATATGATGTTTGACATGATTGAGAATCGTGGACTGAGGGATGGAGAATTGTAAAGCGTCAAAATCGAGATGGGGAAAATATGGAAACAACGAGTAGAGGCAGGACTGAGATGTGGAGATACCTTATTCTTTGCTCTATAGGACGCACCTTTTCCCCTCCAAAAATTAAGGGGAAATGTGTGTGCATCCTATGGAGCGAACGCAGGCTCCTTGGCTTCAGCGATAGCAATGCGAAGCCTCCGAAGCGCAGCGGGAGCGCTCCCTCCGCGCTCTGGAGGCTTTGCGTTGCTTTCGCTGAAGCCTGGAGAGCGAAAGGGGTTGGTGCGCACCGACCCCTCTCGCTCTCCAGGTTTCAGTGATAGCTGCCTGAAGCCTCTGGGACACAGTGGGAGGTCCCGCTGCGCTCCGGAGGCTTCGGGTTCCTTTTGCTGAAGCCGGGAGAGCAAGACTCTCCCGGCTTCAGCAGAGAGGGAGAGCTGCACAGCGCCCCTTCAGCCAAGCGGGAGGAGAAATGGAAGGGGCTCCGTTTCTTCTGCCGCTTCGCTGAAGGGGCGCTGAGCAGAGAGGGGGAGAATTTTTTTTCTTGTTCTCCCCGTCTAAAACAAGGTGCGTCTTATAGAGCGAAAAATACGGTAAGCTTCAGAGATCCAGACCTTGGGGAGCTCTGAAAAATTAATAATTATAATTTGGACTATAATTTGATCTTTTTTATTTTAGTTTTTATTTATGATCTGGATATATTAATTGGATGTTTTTTATTGGAAAATCAATAAAAAGGATTTTTAAAAAGAAAGAAAAGAAAGCGAAAGGTGCTCTTTGTTTCCATTGCAAACCCTTGCTCATCCCACAATGGGTGATTTGGGTTCCGAATTATGTTCCCCACCCTGATTGTGTGAACTTTGGTGATGGGCTCTACCTCCTCTGGGCATAAGTAGCGCCCCCCCTCCCCCAATTGCGCACACAGATCCCTTGCTCCAAGATTCTCGTGACAATGCGCTCACCTCTCCACATAAGGGTTTTTGGTAGTGCCCAAGGAATAGATGCTGCATAGAGTTCGGTAGCAGGACACCTGCACGTCATCCACTGCGGGGACACACAGAAAAACGGGTGTTGGTTTCAGGACCAGATACATACGGCTTCTCCTTCTTACAGTTCTCTTTTGTCAGAGATACGAACCTCCGGTTTCCCCAACTACATCGCCTCGGATGTATCCTGGGGTTCGGCCAAGACCACCAGGCCCCTCACTACCACCTCTGCTACACCCCAAAAAACTGGGTGGAGGGAAGTCTATGTTTTTATGTATTTTTGGTGTGTTATTTTTATTTTATTTTTTCTTTTGTGTAATTTGTTATTTTTCTTTTTTTGCTTGTGATATTGTTTGGTTTACGTTACTGCAATTCAATAAAGTGTTTATTTTTTTAAAAAAAACACACAACTAGGCTCCATTTACACTAGGGATGGTCTAACCTGTCCTCTTCAATTTCTCAGTTTTCAATGAAGCACTTTTCCCCAACAGTTTGCAACCATTATTATTTCTCCAAGTCTTCATTAATGTTGGTTTCTCCCAATATATGCAGATTTCTATGCCGTTCGGCTTCGTGTATTTATTTTTTTAAAACTTCCCTGCTAATAAAATGCTGCTTCTTCTTTTGTATGTTATTTTCACCTATACATGGATCTTTGTGCGTGCCTTTCCCCACATATAAGTATTTGGGCACACGATAATTGGTTGGGAAGCCGCTTCACAAAATGCGAAAGATAGAAGAAGAGTTTGGATTTGATATCCCGCTTTATCACTACCCGTAGGAGTTTCAAAGCGGCTAACAATCTCCTTTTCCCTTCCTCACCCACAACAAACACTCTGTGAGGTGAGTGGGGCTGAGAGACTTCAGAGAAGTGTGACTGGCCCAAGGTCACCCAGCAGCTGCAGGTGGAGGAGCGGGGAAGCAAACCCGGTTCCCCAGATTACGAGTCCACCGCTCTTAACCACTACACCACATTTCGGTTTCATGTACAGTGGTACCTCGGGTTAAGTACTTAATTCATTCTGGAGGTCTGTTCTTAACCTGAAACTGTTCTTAACCTGAAGCACCACTTTAGCTAATGGGGCCTCCCGCTGTGCCACCAGAGCACGATTTCTGTTCTCATCCTGAAGCAAAGTTCTTAACCTGAAGCACTATTTCTGGGTTAGCGGAGTCTGTAACCTGAAGCGTATGTAACCTGAAGCGTATGTAACCCGAGGTACCACTGTATTGTTTTGAGGAGTGCAAAACAGCTAGGTTTCCGTTAAACTGCAGAGCGAACCAAATTTCTTCCTCACCCCTAAATCACCATCCTTGCCCTGGTGCGATCAGTGTAGCCTACGCAGCTCATTCAAGGCCTGGTTGCATTGCTAACAGCAACCAACCTATTCAGGCCTATCCATGCCTCGAAGCCCAGCTCCACCCACACATCCCCCCTGCTGCTTCAATCGTTTGCTCACAGATGACGTCATCCCCAAACTGGTGCTGGGCGATGTGCTCGAAGATGGAGGTCAGCACCGGCAGCAGGACCACGGTGGTGTAGGTGATGTTCTGGCCCACGCCCTTGACCTGGGTGCGGGACTGCGACACTTTGCCCAGCTTGAGGTTCTCCACCATCTTCTCAATGTCGTCTGAGGCCCCTTCAAAGAAAGAGCGCAGGCCGGCCTTCACAATCTCAGGCCCCGATTTCATCACTGTCCTGCAGGGAGGAAGTGCCCAGATCAGATTTGCACAGGGTTACGAACAAGGAGGCCCTACATACTGCCTCATTAGAGTGGCAACATTTAATTGGGTTTATTATTCAATCAGAAGGTCGGCGGTTCGAATCCCCGTGACGGGATGAGCTCCCATTGCTCGGTTGCAGCTCCTGCCTACCTAGCAGTTCGAAAGCACGTCAGAAGTGCAAGTAGATAAATAGGTACCGCTCCCGCGGGAAGGTAAATGGCATTTCCGTGCGCTGCTTTGGTTCACCAGAAGCGGCTTAGTCCTGCTGGCCACATGACCCGGAAGCTGTACGCCGGCTCCCTCGGCCAGTAAAGCAAGATGAGCGCCGCAACCCCAGAGTCGGTCACGACTGGACCTAATGGTCAGGGGTCCCTTTACCTTTACTATAGCTCTGTTTAGAGTAGGTAATGTCTTGATAATATAAATGTTTTAAGTTTTTTGTATCAATCCAGTATATTTTCTTTTAATCATTGAATGATTCTGTGTACAGTGGTGCCTCGCAAGACGAAATTAATTCGTTCTGCGAGTTTTGCCGCCTTGCGATTTTTTTCGTCTTGTGAAGCACGGTGTCGGGAAAGTTTTGGAAAAGCTTCAAAAATCACCAAAGTCTTCAAAAACCTCAAAAAAGGCTACCACACCGCATGCTATGAGTTGCTCCTCGAAGTCAATTCGCAACTGTATTAACGGTGTTAAGAAAAAGGAAACAAACTTGCAAGACGTTTCCGTCTTGCGAAGCAAGCCCATAGGGAAAATCGTCTTGCGAAGCAGCTCAAAAAACAAAAAACCCTTTCGGCTAGCGAGTTTTTTGTCTTGCGAGGCATTCGTCTTGCGAGGTACCACTGTACATTGCAGCAGCCTTTGCCTATGTGCAATAAAACTGACTGACTGACTACTCACCTGGCATCCAAAGAGCGGGCGAGGATGTGCAGGCAGTTAACCACAGCAGCAGCGTCCGTCCCTGGATGGAGACAGAAGACCCAGATTTAGGGCCTGGGTTCAGGAATATGGACTAGATGCACAAGCTAGAGAAATACAGGTGGTGGGAGGAGCAGAAGGGCAGCGGCTTTGTTCATGGCTGAGGTAGCACAGGGTGAGGGAAGTCAGGGTGCAGGAGGGAGAGCAGACTTGTGGGTGCAAAAAAACCCCACTGAGCCGACAAGAGGGAGGAGAAATGAAGAGCAGAGGAGGCTGAGACCGCCTGCCCACCCCAGGACAGGAGCAGAGGAAGGATGCAGCTTACCGAAGAGAGAGACCCGGTGCCTGACCAGGGCTGCCAGTTTGCAGAAAAGGCTGAAGGGCGGAAAAGAGAGAGGTAGAAGGAGAGAATGAAAGAGATTGTTGGAAAGAGGAGTGCACATCGATGGGGAAGAGGGGAGGGCGGACTCGGAGCCTCGGTGAGGCAGCTTGGAGAGGACGGTGTAAATGCCTCTACCTTCCTACATTCATGCACATAAAACCCATATGCACGGCCAGAAGAAGAATGCAAGAGGCAGAATTCAGAGCTAAGGATCTGTTCACAAAACCACTGCCATTTGTTGCAGATTGCAAAGAGTTGGTTTTCCCTGGGAAAGTGACGGAGCAAATGGAAAACTGCTTCCTAGGCATGGGACAAGTGCAGACGAGGTCTCTGAGTTGCTTCACACGCAACCTTTCCCCCCAAAACAGGTGTTTCCAAGTCTCAATAAAAAATGTGCACAAAGACATGTGGCCTGAAATTAATTTTGGGAGGGAAGGGCTTAGGAGTTTTCAAGCAAAGACATTTGATTTGCAAAAAAAATGTGACTTCATATCCTCTCTGCTTGATGGTTCCTCTCCATTTCCCTCAACAAAATTCCCAGTCATGGATGCCGTTGGATCAAGGCTGTTGAGAGGGTTGATGGGTAAATACAATGTTCAAATTTAGGAATTCTGTTTGTAAATTATTATTGCCTTATAGTTAATACACAAGGCTTCCTCTCTCCTCAAAAATCAATCAATCAAACAAACAAACAAACAAAAACCCTCCAAAGTTTTATATTTCAAAGCTGAAATATGCAAATATGTGAAATTTAAAAAGGAGTCCAATTTGGGCAAACTTTGCATTTGCAAAAAGTTTCATCTCAGCTCTAACAAGAGCCATTTTTCACACATTACTGGCTAGCAAACCTTGGTTTGAACGTCTTCTCACAGTGAACCACTGCACATCTGTATAACAAGCATATTTGCAAACACAAGTTTGTCCCCACTTGTCGTTTGCACCTTGCGCTTCTTCAGGGTCACACCTAAGGCAACCAACTTGAAAATGTAACCCAGGCTTCCTCAACCTCAGCCCTCCAGATGTTTTGAGACTACAATTCCCATCATCCCTGACCACTGGTCCTGCTAGCTAGGGATCATGGGAGTTGTAGGCCAAGAACATCTGGAGGGCCGAGGTTGGGGAAGCCTGGTGTAACCCTTTGTGCACACTCGCACACACAGACAAGCATCCAGTCCTTTCTGGCGTTTCCTAGGTACTCACCTGGTTATCATCTCCTTCTCCTTGTTGGAGGCATGGCCCCCGCTGCCTAGAACTTTGGCCGGTGTGGACAAGAAGTAGAGGCAGTGATTGGTGAAGTACTGGTTGATGAGGGGCAGCAGGATCTGAAAGGGGGAATAAATATTAAATAAGACGAGGTGCAAGGGACGCGGGTGGCGCTGTGGGTAAAACCTCAGCGCCTAGGGCTTGCCGATCGCATGGTCGGCGGTTCGAATCCCCGCGGCGGGGTGCGCTCCCGTAGTTCAGTCCCAGCTCCTGCCCACTTAGCAGTTCGAAAGCACTCTTAAGTGCAAGTAGATAAATAGGGACCGCTTACTAGCGGGAAGGTAAACGGCGTTTCCGTGTGCGGCTCTGGCTCACCAGAGCAGCTTCGTCACGCTGGCCACGTGACCCGGAAGTGTCTGCAGACAGCGCTGGCTCCCGGCCTCTAGAGTGAGATGAACGCACAACCCTAGAGTCTGTCAAGACTGGCCCGTACGGGCAGGGGTACCTTTACCTTTACTAAGATGAGGTGCAGGTTTGTGATGTATTTTGGGCCGGGTTTAAACTCAAGAATGTCTGCTAGGACAAAGAGGCAGTCACCTCTCTCCTCCCCACTGGTCTGGGGTGGTGGTGGCTGGAATTACCCCCAGAACAGCACAGGGCAGAGGGAGAGGGGGGATTTGTTCCATCGGGCGAGCAGAAACCCTTGTGCTAATGAGACCAGCTCCTTAGCATTACGTCGGATTCATCCCCATGTACCTCGGGTTAAGTAATTAATTCGTTCCGGAGGTCCGTTCTTAACCTGAAACTGTTCTTAACCTGAAGCACCACTGTAGCTAATGGGGCCTCCCGCTGCTGCTGCGCCGCCAGAGCACGATTTCTGTTCTCATCCTGAAGCAAAGTTCTTAACCCGAGGTACTATTTCTGGGTTAGCAGAGTCTGTAACCTGAAGCGTATGTAACCCGAGGTACCACTGTACTTGCTTTACAAAGGTCATTTCGTTGTTGGTTTTTATGCCACTCACTGCCACGATATGAAGAGGGAAACGTCAAAAACGACATAGTGAATAAATGTGATTATTTATGTGACGTTTGCAGGTTTAAATTGAAACAACAGTGGACACAATTTGTATTCGCTTTTGTGCTTTCCGTTCCTGACCTCTTGCGTGTGGGATGTAAAAACGTATTGCAGTCAAATACAACATTCCTACAATGCACATGCTGGGGAATGCTTTGTATCACTCAGGAGAAAACTTGCTAGTTCCTCCTGAGCTGGGACAGACTTCCTTTGCATGTGACTGAATGTGGGGGTGGGCCTGTTCTTGGACAGAGGAGCACACGGCCTCCATGTTCTGCTCTTCTTGTTCTCCATTTTGTCTTCCGAAGAGTTAGGAGAAGTGACTGCTGAGTCGCAGTCACTTGAGACTATTTCCCTTAGGGGATTATTCACATAGATATATGTTGTTCTGTAAATTAAGTCTGCCCTCAGGAATCTTATTGTGAACTGGATGATTGTAAGTAAACTAGTTTTATGCTAACTTTAATCAGCTGGCCGTGTCTATTCTTTTAGGAGGGATATAAAAAGGGGTCGTACCAGGAATCCTAAATAGTGAGGCTCAGACGAGCCTGCAACTAGCTAACCGCTGTGTAATTTAAGAGGAGGATTGTTTAACGACTCTGCTAAATTATAGAACTTGCTAACGCAAGTTAGGAAGGATATCATAAAATAATATACATGCACACGAAAGCTCATACCAATAACAAACTTAGTTGATCTCTAAGGTGCTACTGGAAGGAATTTTTTTATTTCCCCCTCACAAAGGGTTATGGGCCCAGAACACTTCCACTGCGTAATTTAAAAGGGGGGTTGTTTAACAACTCTGCTAAGTTATAGAACTTGCTGACGCAAGTTAGGAAGGATATCATAAAATAATATATCCTCTCTGGCTTCCCTAAACATCCCCACATGGCAAACGTGCAAGTCACTGCTCCTGTTTTCAGTTCCGATGGAATTCACCAACTTCACTAAGTACAGCTGATGCTCTGTTTAGGGAGCATCCCCAGTCCCCAAGGCAAAGAGGAAGAGAGAAAGGTCGACTTACCTTGGCAAAGAACTTGATCTCTTGTTCATGAGGGGATTTCTCCACCCGGCCACTGCTTACCACGGCGTCTGAAGCAGGAAGAATCCCAGTGAGTTCCACCAAGGTGTGAGAAGCGGGAGGGATAAGGCACACTCACATGCAACAAATGCACACCCGTGTCCCTAACCCTGAGCAATTGAGAAAAGGAGCTGGCTTCCAGACAGGTGACTTACTGAGCATTCGTCCTGCCTGGTTAGCACAAAGTTCGCAGGGTGGTTTGAGTTATTTATTTATTGAGTATTAATCCCGATTCCTTTGCAGCAAGATAAGGTGACATAGTGTCAAGCCAGTTACCCCAGTGCACCAAAAAAAATCCTGCTCTGGGGGTGAGAGAGTGAGTTTGCTGCGCAAGGGCAACAGGTCAGTCCGAATTTGGTGGTATGGTGCTGAATCCCAGCCAAAAACAAGGACTGGTTGGATGCATTCCAAAACGGTTTGGTCTTTGCCCAGCGATCAGTAAAAGGCTCATCCAGACTTCATTCTGTGCCATGCTTCTAGGCGCGGGTCCCAACGCTTTATGCTCTTTACTGTTGAGTCGGAGCAAATGGCAATCCGTAGAAGACCTGATTTGCCATTTGTTGCAATTCAGCATTAAAGAGTGTGTTTTTCCCCCTGGGGAAAGCAGGGGAAGCACTTGGACATAGACCTTTGCCTAGAAAGCACAGTGAGGATGAGCCCAAAGCTTCAAAACAGAACGCAATGCAGACTCACACTTCCCAACCGCATTTGACAAAGCGAATCCATGTGTCCTTATCCCTATACACTAACATGCTTTAACTGCTGTCCCCTTCCCAGAACTGAGAACAGAATCCCGGAGTTCTGGCTCAACTGGCTTTGCTACAATAGTCTCCATTCCCATCCTAAGTGAGCTGAAACAGCTCATTCTAAAGCTCTCTTCTTCCCCACCTACAGGGTCCCTGGAGGTCTGGAGCGCTACAGGGGTCCGTGTGTAGCTCCTCACAGGTTCCAGGGGTGGGGGGGACATATTCACAGCTCCTTTACCCAGGTGGGCCACAAACTCCTGAGAGATGTCCATCCACTTCAGCAGCTGCTGCAGGAACCCATAGGCAAACCGCTTCTCAATGGACGATGTGTCCAGTTCCATGTCCTTCAGCCCCCTGCGAGAGATAAACAGAAGGCGGAGATAGTGAGACAGGTTTTTGCTGGTACTCTCGACCACCTTGGGTCCCCAGATGTTGTTGGACTACTACTCCTATCATCCCCAACTGCTGGCCCTTCTCTCTCTCTCTCTCTCTCTCTATATATATATATATATATTTATCAGTTTTTTTAACATATCATTTTCAACAGCAATTAAACATACTTTTACATCTTATTCAAACTTTTGACTTCCATCAATCCTCTCTGAAAAATTTCCAGTCTAATCTCTCAGTATGTATTTCTTATCTTCCCTGTTACATTTCAAACTCATAACCAATATCTCTATCTTTTCCTACTTTGTAACACTTTGTATATTTCTCCTTACAAAACTTCTTGTAGTCCTACTAGCGCAATTTGTTGATTACAGTTGCTCTTCAAATAATTCATATACTTCTTCCAATCTTCTGTAAATCTCTGGTCCCGCAGGTTTCGAATCCTTCCTGTCATTTTGTCCAATTCTGCATAGTCCGTTAATTTCGTCTGCCATTCTTCTTTCGATGGAATTTCTTCTTGTTTCCATTTCTGGGCTAACAATACTCTTGCCTCAGTTGTTGCATATAAAAACAATTTAACATCTTGCCTATTAATGTCCTGACCTATAATACCAAGTAAAAACGCTTCTGGTTTTTTTAACCAGAAGTGGCCCTTCTGACTACAGATGTGCTGCAGATGATAGGAGTTGTAGCACAACAACATCTGGGGACCCCAGAGAAGCCAGGTTTTCAAAAGAGGCAAAGCATAATGTGTTTGTGTGTGCATCCGTGCATATATTTCTGCTTTCTTTTTTTAAAATGTTGGCGCTATTATAGTCTGTTCCATCACTATTTTCTTAATGGATATTTTAGACCATTTTATGTAAACTACTTAAGGGATTAAATAAAAAAATTACAAAGCAGCATATAAATTTTGCTAAATAAAATAAAGCAGATAATTGCTAGGGGTGCTGTGAAATCCTTCCTGACCCTCCTCCCCTATAATGAGTTGCAAAAAGGGACTGTCTGTGGTAAAACCCTAAACTGGTTAAACTGGCTTTATTGTTATTTAATAATTTCAACCAGATCATACATTAGTAAGTATAGGGATTTAAATGTTACCACCAATACCTTGAACTTGACCCAGTAGCAGATTAGCAGCTAGCGCAAATCCCACAGGCAGGGTGGTTATCCCTAGAGCAGGCATCCCCAAACTCAGCCCTCCAGCTGTTTTGGGACTACAACTCCCATCACCCCTAGCTAACAGGGCCAGTGGTCAGGGATAATAATAATAATAATAATAATAATAATAATAATAATAATAATAATTTATTATTTATACCCCGCCCATCTGACTGGGTTTCCCCAGCCACTCTGGGCAGCTTCCAACACATTATTAAAATACGGTAATGCCTCAAACATTAAAAGCTTCCCTAAACAGGGCTGCCTTCAGATGTCTTCTAAAAGTCTGGTAGTTGTTGTTCTCTTTGACATCTGGTGGGAGGGCGTTCCACAGGGCGGGTGCCACCACCGAGAAGGCCCTCTGCCTGGTTCTCTGTAACTTGGCTTCTCGCAGTGAGGGAACCGCCAGAAGGCCCTCGGTGCTGGACCTCAGTGTCTCGGTAGAACGATGGGGGGTGGAGATGCTCCTTCAGATATACTGGAATTGTATTCCTGGAATACTGGAATATACTGGAATTGTATTCCCAATTGTATATGATGGGAATTGCAGTCCCAAAACAGGTGGAGGGCCAAGTTTGGGGGTGCCTGCCCTAGAGCATGTAGCGTACGTTCCCCCATCTTTTTCCTTTTTTATACAGAACATGTCATCACTGTGCATGTGTGTGTGCGCGATCTCGCCCACCCACCCCACCGCGTCTCCTTCCAGGCTCACCTTGTCACTGCATAGCCATTAAGCTGGAGGAATTTGAGCAACTCCTGGGCCTTTTCTCGGTCTCGGGCCTTCTCCTTGGCCGTCAGCGTATCGTAAGGCACCAGCAGGGGATGGGTGCCACCCCCTGGGGGGGGGGAGAGAGAGAGAGAAAGAGGAGGCATGAAGCCTGCTGGGAGGGGGGAAAGGGGAGAGAACAACAGCCTCCGATAAAAGGAAAGGCAAAAAGAAGAAGATGCAGAATCTCACCTTTGGCTTCCAGTTCCAGCTTCTTCTTGCGCCCCCAGGTGTTGTGGTAGTTCTCAGCCAGCTGCTCTGCCATGGCCTGTGGAGAGAGACCAGCGGTGGGGCGAGGAGAAGACGTGGTCAAAAGTGGCAGAAATTATATATTTGGGTAAGTTATGATGACTGAGGAATTTTCCCGCTCTGCTTTGTGCTCACTCACCTGCAGTTCCCTGGAAAGGGTCACTCCAGAAAGGTCAATGGGTTGCGGGTTGTAGCCATGGCTGGGGTCATAGGTCTAAGGGGGGACACATAAGAACAAAGACCGCTCACTGGACGCCATTGCTTTTGCAGTAGCAAAAGGACAAGAAACCCCCCTGGTGAACCTCTCAGGATAAAAAATAGTACAGAAGGTGTCAGGTGTGCGTGCAGGAGCCGGGACCTGTGACCAATAGGACTCTGCAGGACTGGGGCCTTCCTAAGTTTGTTCTGAAGAGGCAAGGTACGGCCACACAGGTGAGGCCGATTGGTAACTCAAAGCACCTGGTGGCAAGAGCCGGGAAGGGATATAAGGTCAGCATTTCCCCCTCAGCTCTTTGCCAGAGCAAGACGTTCCCTACCTTGCTGCGTTTGGTTCCTTGACTCCTTGCTTCTTGACCCTCGGACCCCTGACTTCGTGACTCCTTGCTTCTTGACCCTCGGACCCCTGACTTTGTGACTCCTTGCTTCTTGATCCTAAGACCCCTGACTTCGTTACTCCTTGCTTCTTGACCCTCGGACCCCTGACTTTGTGACTCCTTGCTTCTTGATCCTCGGACCCCTGACTTTGTGACTCCTTGCTTCTTGATCCTTGGACCCTTGGCTTCTTGACTCCCGGCTCTCTGACCCTCGGACTCTTGGCTTCCTGACTCCCGGCTTCTGAACTCCCGTTCCTGCTCCCACCCCGCCATCTTGCCCCCAGTCCCGACGTCCCCAGCCGGGACTTTGATCGCCCGTGAACCGGACCGTGACAGAAGGAGGAAATAGGAAAGGGGGTTAAGAACCCACACAACCCTCTCAAAATTGTGGCCTCCCAAGGGGCTTTTCATAAAAGAAAAAAGCATTCAGGGCAAGAAACATGTAGTATTTCCCCTTAGTTCCAACCCCCAGATGTTTTTTCTCCTCCTAAGACACTTCGGGACAAACCTGGGTTGTTTGTGAGATCTTGCGAGTCTTTTTCTTCTCGGTCTTCTCCTCTTCGCCCTCCCGGGCCTTCTCAACAGTCCATTCCCAAGCGATCATGGCCTTCAGAGACTCCTTGATGGGCCAGCGGTAAATTTCCTTATCCTACAGAAAGGGAAACATCATGTTAAATTTTGGACAGAGAAGGAGAAAAAGGACTATGGCGAAGAATTACCAATCAAATCTAATGCTCACCTTTTTTTGGCCAAATTAGGTTGCGAAAATTAAGGTGCGCGTTAGATTTGATGGCGCATTAGACTCAAGTAAATATGGTAAGCTGTGGTGCCCCATTACATCCTGAGATGGCTATTATGGTCCAGTCTGGCCACATAAGAGGAGAGCTCTCTAACAAGGTGATTGATAGCCAACTGAATATTTCAAAGTCAAATCTCCATCCCCACTCACCATTCCCCCCTCCACCTCTTCCCCCCTTTTCTTCCTAATGTAACACTAACGTCTCAACAAATGAAACCGATCTGTAAAAAAATGTAACTTGAAAAAAAGAGACATTGCACATACTTTTGTAAACCAAGAAAATCTTTAATAAAAATACATTAAAAATATATATCTGCAAGCAAGAAATCCAATTTTCATCTCTTCATTTGAAACTGTTATAACATTCCTAATCTTGTAACCAGCTGGATTCCTGACATTTTAATGATACAAAATATTCATCTGCTACCTGAATAATTATTTCTGCTTTAAAATGCTTAGAAGGTTTAGTCTGATGGACAGTGCCAAAATCCCTTTGGCCAAGGCACAGCCTGACTCCCTCCTTTGGCAATCTTCACAGAACTTCTAGCCCAATGGTTGCCATTAATTTGATTGGAATTAATTTTACAGTGGTGCCTCGCAAGACGAAAAGAATCCGTTCCGCGAGTCTCTTCGTCTTGCGGTTTTTTTGTCTTGTGAAGCAAGCCCATTAGCGGCTTAGCGGATTAGCGCTATTAGCGGCTTAACAGGCTTAGCGGATCAGCTGATAAGCGGCTTAGCGGCTTGGGAAAAAGGGGGGGAAAGGAAAAAAACCCTGCAGGAACTCGCAAGACATTTTCGTCTTGCGAAGCAATCCCATAGGGAAAATCGTCTTGCGAAGCAACTCAGAAATGGAAAACCCTTTCGTCTAGCGGGTTTTCCGTCTTGCGAGGCATTCATCTTGCGGGGCACCACTGTATAATGAAATGATTTTAGAATGTTTTATCATTTTACTGTTAGCCGCTCTGAGCCTGGCTTCGGCTGGGGAGGGCAGGATTTAAATAAAAATTATTATTATTATTATTATTATGCATTTTCTTTTGGTCTAAAATTCTAAATTTCAGATTCAGTTGGTCTGTCAAGCGTCAGAATTCTGCGACATTTGCCCTTAGCTTGCAACTGGACTCGGGAGTCACAACTGGACTTGGGAGTCAAAAGGTTCTTCCCGGCTTCTACAGAGTACAATATTTACCTTTTCCGAGAAAGTTTTGTAAGGGCGCAGCATGGGGTTGGTCTTGGCCTCTTCGTCGACCACCTCCCCAAACGACCAGTTATTCTGAATCTGCAAGTGGGAGATCAAATGGTATCATATCCATTTCTTTCCAAGCAGAGTGAGGCAGAGAGCCTCATCTTCCTGGAGCTTGGAAGGTGTGTGTGGGGGGGGGGGGGTCACTTGGAGGCTCCTTACCTTGTCAAAGGCCCACTTCTCATGGGTATACTCAGCATACTTGTTGATGAAAGAGTCCAGCCTCTCAGGAATGATGACGCTGCAAGAAAGAACAATTTCATCAGATGCGAGGCTGGGCAGTTACAGGGGAGAAGTGACAGGCAGGAGCAGTAACCATACCCGGCCCGGCAACGTTTAATCATCCCCGCCCACTCTCGGCGCTGGAATAAATCCAGGGGAAGAAGGAAATACTGAAAGAGTTAGAGGGCGTTTTTAGCAAGGAGCAGAAAGTGTTAGAATTCCTGCTCCATGATTGCAGTCATGGGATTGTTGTCTATCACATGACGGTGTGTGTTTTGACTCCACAGAGTGGGAAGTGATGGAGACAGGATGTTTGTGTTACTGTGTTCCGTGAAGTGGGACTATAGTCCTTTGTTCTTTTTCTCTTTGCTGTCTGATGCTAGAGAGAGAGAGAGCCATGATGCGGCGCTGCTCCGTGTGTGTTTATATGTAAATAAAGTAGATTAGCCAAAATGCTGAGTTGCTGAGGTCTGTCACGCGAACTGCGCAGACTCTGCGGATCCCTAAGTGTGCCGGTGTCTGTTGGCATCGGTCGCTGTGATGTTCGGGCTGAAGAAAGCTTTTGAAGCTCCCGAACGATCGACCAGGAGGGAGAGAACATGCCAGTCGGGCATGTGACCAGGATCCTACTCGAGTGTAGGACAAGCTCCTGACAGAAAGGCTAAATCCCTCTTCCCCTCTTTCAATCTTTCCCTAAAGGTTCATTGTCTATCCCTTCACTGGCATTACCTCAGCAAGCCTGCTAACGTTTACGTTTATCTTTATTACGCCACAGATCTCACGCCTTTCCTTCAAGGAGCTACAAGTGATATACACGTCCTCCCCGTTTTGCTCCTCACAACAGCCCTGTGAGGTAGGTTAGGCCTGAGAGATGATGACTAGCGTGAGCTTCGCGGCCAAACAGGGATTTGAATCGGCATCCTAACCACTACGCCATGTGCGTCCTTCTGCACTGAGAAGGAGCGTCTCCACCCCCATCGTTCTGCCCGGACGCTGAGGTCCAGTGCCAAGGGCCTTCTGGCAGTTCCCTTGTTGCAAGAAGCTAAGTTACGGGGAACCAGGCAGAGGGCCTTCTTGGTGGTGGCACCCGCCCTGTGGAACACCCTCCCACCAGATGTCAAAGAGAAGAACAACTACCAGACTACCAGAAGACATCTGATGGCAGCGCAGTTTAGGGAAGCTTTTAATGTTTAATAGATTATTGTATTTTAATATTCTGTTGGAAGCCACCCAGAGTGGCTGGGGAAACCCAGCCAGATAGGTGGAGTATAAATAATAAATTATTATTATTATTATTATTATTATTACTTAAACATCACTCACTTGAGGGTCTCCACAGGCTTGGGGTCGAAGTTGCCCTCAGCATCCACAGACGCCTTCTTCTCTGTCTTGGATGAATAGCTGGCATCCACGTAGTCAGGGGGGAGGGCCCCTGCGATGGCACACAGGCAGGGCATGGCAAGCTTGTACAGGTCAGGGTCAAATTTCTGGGCACCGTGAAGGAGAGAAGCAGCGGTAGGGTGAAGTGGCAGACAGAAAAGAAGAAGACCCACATTCCTGGCCATTCCCCACCCTCCCAACTGAGTTGCCCTTGGCTGTAACCTCCGCTGACAGACACTCATAGCCAAGGGCAGCCAGGAAAGAGGGAGACAGATCAGCTGGGAGCCAAAGGTCAGAGGCCAGCTCCAGCAGGCTAAATGCTTGAGCCAGTCAGCCTGAAGGCTGGTCACATAGTAGGGCACAGGAAGAGACTTTAAATATTTTATTATTGGTATATAAGGCCTTATACAGCTTGGGACCAGGCTCCCTCTGTCATTTTATGGAATAATCATTGTAAGGTAAAAAAAGTAAAGGACCCCTGGAAGGTTAAGTCCAGTCAAAGGCGACTATGGGGTTGTAGCGCTCATCTCGCTTTCAGGCCAAGGGAGCCAGCATTTGTCCGCAGACAGCTTTCCAGGTCAAGTGGCCAGCAGGACTAAACTGCTTCTGGCGCAACGGAACACTGTGTCGGAAACAACAGTGCACGGAAACGCCGTTTACCTTCCCACCGCAGTGGTACCTATTTATCTACTTGCACTGGTGTGCTTTCGAACTGCTAGGAAGGCAGGAGCTGGGACAGAGCAATGGGAACTCACCCCATTGCGGGGATTCGAACCGCCGACCTTCTGATCGGCAAGCCCCAAAGGCTCAGTAGTTTAGACCACAGTGCCACCTTTAATAATCATCGTACCATCATAGAAATGGCTTTGTTTGGTGTGGTGTGTAATTTTCTGCATTTTATATTGTGTCTTATTTTACTGCAAAACACTTCACACATCACCCAATTCCCAGGCTGACCCAATGGATCCTACTTAAGATCAAAGTTAGGTACAACTGCTTACCTTGTGGGACAGAGACTCAAAAATGCCCCAGAACAGCTTCCGGGTCAGGTGAAGCTCCTCCTCAGAGGTGACCCCATAGTTGGCCCAGCCAGTGGGAAGGCAGTAGTACTTCCAGCAACGCTCGTAATGATTGGTCAGGAGCTGGGCAGGGTGGAGAAAAGGAGTCAGCAGGGAGAGGGGCTTCCCGTCAAGAACACAATTCCCTTCATCCTCCAGACCAGCCTTTGCCAACCTGGTGCCCTCCCAAAGTTTTAGACTACAAGTCCCATTGGTTCAAACCAGCGCAGCCATGCTAGCTGGGGCTGATGGGAGCTGTAGTCCAAAACACCTGGAGGGCACCAGGGTTTTTTGTTTTTTTGAGCTTCTTTTCAATTTATTTAATCATTTTATCAATACAAACAGCAACCACAAAAAACACATACAACAAAAACCACAATAACACAATTTAACAATTCAGATTTTAGTGCTGATATACCTATAACTACACCTTTTTAACAATATTTCCCCACCTCTCCTCCCCCTACTTTCCGCCTTATCTCTTAAGTAATCCTTCCAGATTTCTTCATATTTATCCATTCTTAATTTGCGTCGATATGCAATTTGTTCGTTTGTAACTAGTCTGTCCAGGTTGGCAAAAGCTGCTGCAGACAGCCTGGTGTGTTCCATATAACAACATCCCCTCCGCACACATGCACTGCTCACCTTCAGAGACATCTTTGCAAACTCATTGAGGATGGGCACATCAAATACCAGCCGGCGCAGGAGATGCTGGAGCATGGAGGGTCTAATATACCTGGAAAAGTAGCCCGCAATGAAATTCCGTGTTTGGGGGACCAAAAATATTAAGGAGCAGGGGTAGGGCGGCTTATAGGAATGATGGTTCTGACACCTGGTCAACCTCTTAAGTGTATTTGTATGGAGCTTCCTCAGAAGGAACATCAGCTGAGACTAGCCAGATAGAGACAAAGGCCATATAGATCCAGATGCAGTTAGAGCATATATAGAGGCAGAGAGACAGAACTATAGCATAGGAAGGAGAGAGAGAAATAGTCACAACAGGTCCTGATGTGAGCATTGACCTTAGCAGAGGCAAATCAGGACAAAAGTACCCTGGACAGCTCCATACAGGGCTCACCTTGAAAAATGAGTGAGAGCGAAGCTTAGATGTTGCTTCAACAGCAGTCACTCTCAGACCAAGCTTTATACACCACCTCTGTCTCATTCCCCCCCCCCCAATTTTCTGTCTCTCTTTTTTAAAGGGGCAGAGCTTTCTCCAGCCGTCGTTTACTCCAGTGCAACGAGGAAGACTCAGGTTGCATTGGTGCAATGCAATGGACCGGAGGGGAAGAAGAAGAGGAGGAGTTTGGATTTGATATCCCGCTTTATCACTACCCGTAGGAGTCTCAAAGCGGCTAACATTCTCCTTTCCCTTCCTCCCCCACAACAAACACTCTGTGAGCTGCATGTGGAGGAGCAGGGAATCAAACCCAGTTCCCCAGATTACGAATCCACTGCTCTTAAACACTAGCTCTGTGAGCTCCTCTTGTGCAAATGCTTCCTCCTCTGAATTCCTCCTCCCAATCTGAATCCCCAGTCTCATTCCCCAAAGAAGGGGAGTCTAACCCCAGGGTCTTGCGAGAACAGAACACATGTGTGCAGCTTAATACGAGAAGCAGACATGACGAAGAAGGAATTTAAGGTCTGCCCAGCTTCCAGAGTCGAAGAGGCAAGTTGTTCACCTGTTGGAATGGTGTTCCATAGTTTTGGGGCCACCCTGAGAAGTCCCCGTCATCATTTACATTCACCTACCTAACTGATCTTGGGTTAAACCACAGAGCCTAGGACTTGCCGATCAGAAGGTCGGCGGTTCGAATCCCCGCGACGGGGCGAGCTCCTGTTACTCAGTCCCTGCTCCTGCCAACCTAGCAGTTCGAAAGCACGTCAAAGTGCAAGTAGATAAATAGGTATCACTCCGGCGGGAAGGTAAATGGCGTTTCCGTGCGCTGCTCTGGTTTCACCAGAAGCGGCTTAGTCATGCTGGCCACATGACCCGGAAGCTGTACACCGGCTCCCTCAGCCAATAAAGCGAGATGAGCGCCGCAACCCCAGAGTCGGCCACGACTGGACCTAATGGTCAGGGTTCCCTTTACCTTTACCTTACCTAACTGATCTTAAGGGCGGGCATTCAAGAAGGACCCCGAAGGACGTGAAGGCAGTGCTTCCGGTAACCCAGGACATAAAAGGTCTACCCTGAAATTAGGGCCCCCCCTCAATACCTGCACAGCGCCATGAGGCACTCTTCAATGACATCACGCTGCGCTTTGGTGAGGGAGCGCCCCCGTGACAGCCGGTAGATGGTGTGCAGCATGGAGTCCACCATGATGGCCCGGTGCTCAGTGCCAGCGAAAAGGGGGGCACACTTGGTGATGAGCGGCAGCACTGCCAGGCACAGGTAGCGATTCATGGCCAGCGCCATCTCCGTGGTGCTGAAGGCAGCCTGCGGCGGGAGAAAGGAAAAATTCAGAAGCGTGGGAGAGGAGAAGGGCCTGTCCGTTTGCATTTCTTAGTGCAGAAAATATTGATCTGATTTCGTTATATATAAAGTAGATTTTTAAGTACCGTATTTTTTGCTCTATAAGACTCACTTTTTGCCTCCTAAAAACTAAGGGGAAATTGTGGCTCTTTGACCTAGGCCTAGGGGCCGGATCTGGCCCAATCATATTCTAAATCCTGGCCATGGACGGTCTGGGAATCAGTGTGTTTTTACATGAGTAGAATGTTGTTATGTACTGAAGTTCTCACCCTGGGCCAGCAGGGGGATACTGTAGATAGTTCAGGTCCACATATGCAAATAAGGGATCGAAAGTGACGTTCAGTGATTGGATAGTTACAGAAAATTGTTACAGTTATGTTGTACTGGAGCTCTATATAAGCAGGCTGACTGAACCCTTCAGTTCAGTTCAGTTCTGTTCTGGCCTGTGAATAAACAAGAGCTGTTTGAAGAATCACTGCGTTGTCTTATTTGCATAACTATCTACAGTATCCCCCTGCTGGCCCAGGGTGAGAACTTCAGTACATAACACAAAGAAAGTCCAGCATCCTGATTTCATAGTGCCCAGCCAGATGCCCCAATGAGAAGCCCCCAAGCAGCAGTCTCCCCCTCATGTGATTCCCAGCCAATAGTATTCATCCCTTCCTATCCCAGCACTCACCGTGTCCAATGAGGCGGCGGCTCTCATGTCCGGCAAGAAGCCCACCTCCAGCACGCTGAGAAGGAAGTCCTGGTTGTCGATGCCGTAGACCCGGTCCAGGAACAACACCATGGGTGCCTTGTGGTCAGGCACAAAGCTCGCGGACATCTTGGGCTCGACAACGCTGCCATCTACGCATGGGCAAGAGAAGAACATTAGCAGGTGGAGGAGAGAGAGAAAGCCAGGCTTCTGGAAGCCGGTTGGGGTTTGGGAAAGCAAGGCAGGCAGAGGAAGGAGCAGCAATTGCACATGGAAGGTTCCGGAAGGGCCCGGAAGGTTCTCTGGACCAGGAGAGGTCCCGCCCGGCCACCGTACCTTTGCCAAACGATGGGATCTGCAGAGGTAGACTGATGACCCCCACAAGATCCTCCAGGGGCACCAAGGAGCGCAAGATGGCCCTGATTCGGAGGGCTTCGCCTTTTCCGGCCTGGATGAGCTGTTGGGATAGAAGGAGGCAAGGCGTGAGGAGGAGCCAGTTGGTTAGGGACCTGATCCAATGCCCACTTTGGAAGAAAGGATGATTGGGGGGGGGGGGTTGAGAGCCAGCAGAGGACTGTGCTGGAGGGTAGGTGGGATCAGTGCAAGGTGAAATGTTGTGGGGGGTTTTTTGGGAGGGGGTTAAAGTGGGCTATCTCTAGCAATGCAGACAGTGAAGGGAGTGGAGCGGTGCTGCTTACATGCATCTCAGGGGCGCAGCGCCCCAGCAAATCGATGAGGGCGGCATAGAAGGACATGATTGCGTTGCCCAAATGCACCCGGTTCTCCTCGTGGGATTCCTCTCCCCCAAATCTGGTAGAGAAAGAAAAAGAGAGAGAGAGAGAGAGTAGGAAAAGGGAAGAGGGAGCATCAGCCATTCATGCAGTGAAGGTAGGGAGCATGGGGGGAGGGGCAAAATAATGAAGCTCTACCCCTAAACAAACAAACAAACAAACAAACAAAAAAACAAACGTGAGAGTAGGGAAAAGGAATGAATACTTGTCACGAAGTGTGTGTGAAAATGAAGCTGCAGCCAGTGAGCTCGGGCAAGTGGTCACTATGTCAGCAGAGTGCAGAATGCGGCCATCAGCTTAGAACAGGGATCAGCAAGGTTTACCTTGCCTGGGCCAGTTCACTCCAGCGGAGACCCCTCACTCCAGCGGAGACTCCATCGCTGGATATTGCGCGTGCGCGATATCCGGTGGTGGAGTCTGCGCAGAAACGATTTCCGGCATCTGCGCAGATGTGATTTCCGGCGCTGTGGAAGCGAGTCCCCGTTCTGCACTGTGCTGGTTTAGTGCAGTGCGCAGGGACTCACCAAGCGGGCAGCTCATGGGCCGGATAAATGACCCCCATGGGCCACTTGTGGCCCATGGGCCTTAGGTTGCCTACCCCTGGCTTTGAATATTGTGGCACTGCCAACAACCCGAATTCTTAGCTTTTACACTGAAAAAAACCACACACAAAAACAGATCAAGGCTCCAGTCCTCCTGAAGGCGGAGGGGAAGTGAAGTGGAGAGGGAAAGGGAGAAGGGAATTTTTTAATTGAGCTAAGAAATCAGGGGGACGCGGGTGGTGTGTGGGTTAAGCTCCAGTTGCTCGGTCCCTGCTCCTGCCAACCTAGCAGTTCGAAAGCACATCAAAGTGCAAGTAGACAAATAGGTACCACTCCGGTGGGAACGTAAACGGCGTTTCTGTGCGCTGCTCTGGTTCGCCAGAAGCGGCTTAGTCATGCTGACTACATGATCCGGAAGCTGTACGCCGGCTCCCTCGGCCAGTAAAGCGAGATGAGCGCCGCAACCCCAGAGCACACGCTGAGCATGTGCAGAAGTGTGGGAAGGTTGTTTGGAACAGCTCTCTGCAGGGACTCAGGCCTGTAGTGAGGGAACCTGGGAAAGCGTCACAGACTCATAGAATTGTAGAGCTGGGAGGGACCACAAGGCCCATCTAGTCCAACCCCCTACAATTCAGGAATATTTTGCCCCGTGTTGGGACTCGAACCCACGACTCTGAGATTAAGAGCCTCATGCTCCACTGACTGAGCTACCAAGGCAGATAGTTGTCAGGCAAGTATTTGACTTGTGCGCTAGCTAGCAAGGCACCTTTTCAACAAGAGAGATAAGCTGGAGCAGGTCACACACTGCTCCTCTGCTCAATGCGCTGAGCAACAAGGGAGCCTCTGCTCCTCTTGCTGTTCCTGGAGAAACAGAACAATTTTGCCTCTGCCTTCACCATCCTTTCCAGCCCGTCCCAGTTTAACAGGAGCTGTTAAATTGGAAAGGGGTGCAGCTCTGTGGCGCTGCCACCTGTTTGCAGGCAGACTGTCCCTGGCATCTTCAATCCCTGGGAATGTCCTGGAGAATCACTGCCAGCCAGTGTAGACAACACAGAGTCAGATGGACCAGGTGTCGGACTTGGCATAAGGCTGCTTCATATATATCTCCAGGCTAAGACCTATAGTTCAGTGGCTGCGCATGTACTATGCATGCATAAGGTCCCATGCTCAATCTACAGCATCTCCAGGTAGGCTAGGAATCTTCCTAGGCCAAACTGCCACTGCCAGTCAGTGTAGGCAGTACTGAGCTACCGTATTTTTCACTCCATAGGATGCACCAGACGATAAGACGCACCTAGTTTTGTGGGGAGAAAAACAAGGGGGGGGGGGATTGAATCCCAGAAGCCAGAACAGCAAGAGGGATCTGGCTTCTGGGATACTGTGTGGCTGTTCTGGCTTCTGGGATAACAGCGCCAAGCCTCTTCAGGGCAGCGGGATGAAGGCTCCCCCTGCCCGGAAGAGGCTAAGGCAGAAGCCAGGACAGGTGCCTCACTGAAGGGGCGCTGCACAGTTATCCCTCTCTGCACAGCGCCACTTCAAGCGAAGCTGGAGAAGGAACAGAAGGAGACCCTTCTGTTCCTCCTCCGGCTTCACAGGACAGGTAAGTCGCTGAAGGGGCGCTGCGCAGATAAGGAGAGCTGCGCAGCGCCCCTTCAGCGACACGGGAGGAGGAATAGAAGGGGCTCCGTTCCTCCTCCTGCTTCGCTGAAGGGGCGCTGCGCACCTCTACCTCTCTGCGCAGCGCCATTCACTCCATAAAACGCACTCACATTTCCCCTTACTTTATAGGTGCGTCTTATGGAGCGAAAAAAGTGCATCTTATGGAGCGAAAAATACGGTAGATGCAAAAATGGTCTGATTCAGTATAGGGCCTGCTTCTATGTTCCTATGAACTGGGCTGTATACCCTCTGGTTCAAGGATGGGGTCTGCATCCCTGGAATGTGTCTGTTAACTCTATGCCCTGCCCACCCAAATTACTCAATGAGCCTGCCCTCCCCGTCAGCATGCACAGCTCCCTCGCCCCTCCCTTCACGCACAGCTCCCGGCGGCGATCTTTCTTGACCGTCGGCCCGTCGCGGGCAGGATCCTGCGAGATCTGGATGGCCTCCTCAATGGCGGCCAACAGCCCATTGCCACCTTCACCCCGTAGGGCGGGGCCAAAACACTCAGGGCGCCGGATCAACAAGCGAACCACCACGTTGGCGTTCTCTTCCACACTCTCGCCTGCGGGGAAGAAGGGAGAACGTTGCATGAACGGGGACAGGGAGGAAGGTTTCTGCATATACACATAAAATTGTAAGGCTGTCGTCATGTTGCAATTTGCATTGCCACCTAGAGAGGTGAGATGAAGGGGAAGGAGTTGGGGAGAGCTGGGAGGGGAGGTCTGGACAAACTGGAAGGGAGGTGTAAAGGGATGGGGGTCATAAGGGAAGGGGGGTTGGCAAAGGGGTTGGTGCACAGGTAGGCTTGGTAACCGAAGCAAGCAGGCATCCTAGTTCCGTATATTTTTGACACAGAAACACCTGGTGGAAACTCTACTTTCTTCGTTATTTCAGCTTTGACTTGCTTCCACAAAGTAAGGATTATACAGTGGTACCTCAGGTTAATTACTTAATCCGTTTCGGAGGTCCGTTCTTAACCTGAAACTGTTCTTAACCTGAAGCACCACTTTAGCTAATGGGGCCTCCTGCTGCCACTGCGCCGCCGGAGCACGATTTCTGTTCTCATCCTGAAGCAAAGTTCTTAACCTGAGGTACTTTTTCTGGGTTAGTGGAGTCTGTAACCTGAAGCGTCTGTAACCCGAGGTACCACTGTATTTCTTACGGTTGTGGCACAAGGTTTAGAAATATGTGGGGTGTGCCCAGTGCCAGCTCAGAATCTGGTTGAAGTCTTGGAAGGGATATTGGAGGGGGAAAGAAAGGCTGGTCTGTGACATCTGTTGGGGCTGATGTGGCCCACTGGCTAGCCAGGGTTCTAAGAATTATAAACATGCCTCATCTCTTTCGTCAATCACTTGTTTCCCCCCAAAATTAACCCCGGGTCCACCTAATGAAATCTGCAGCAACCTTCGTCCTGTGCAGGTTTTGCCAACCTGGTGCCTTCCAGATGTTTTGGAGGACAACTGGTGGGGACTCCAGGTTACCAGATGCTGCTCCAGTGCAACACCAACACAGTGATACCTATATCCAAATTTAGCAGTGACTCCTCCATTCTGGGAACCCGCCATTTTGAAGACACTGATGCCAGAGGAAGGCAGACCGGGTGAGTGAAATAATACAGCCAGCTGTGTTTTCTGGGTCACGAGTGATGAAGAGTGGACTTGCTCTTCTGGACCCTGAATTATCTGTGTAACCACCAGTGTTAAGAGCCCACCGACCGCCAAAGCTCACCGTTGACGAAGACAGTGAAGCGCAGGAAGTCGAGGTAACGCTCGCCTCCACAGGGGTTCCAGCCAATGTCGGGGTATCCCTTGGAGAGCAGCATGGGGCAGCTCTGGAGGCCGGCCCCGGCTAGGTACGTCACCACCTGGGGAAGCAAGGCAGAGTGCAAGGCTTGATGGCAAAGCTCCAGTCCTTCCATGCCTTTATCCACAGGGCATCCACCCCGATGGAGCAAAATGGTGGAGGACCAGATTCAAGACTGGGATAATTCACCCTCATTTCCCTGGACTGAAAAAAAGGCTAGGCTCATAACTACCGTATTTTTCGCTCTATAGGACGCACTTTCCCCCCTCCAAAAATGAGGGGGAAATGTGTGTGCGTCCTATGGGGCGAATGCAGGCTTCAGGAAGCTATCTGCAAGCCTTCAGAGTGCGGCGGGAGTGCCCGCCAGGGTACGAAGGCTTGTGGATAGCAGCCTGCATCCCGAAGCCCGGGGAGTGCAGCGCTGCGCACCCCGGCTTCAGGCAGCTATCCACAAGCTTTCAGAGCCTGCCAGGCTTCGGGCAGCTATCCCCAGCACTTGCCGCCGCTCCTGGACCTGTTCTGGGGGCTGGGGTCAGGGGAAGCTCGGGCTTCCTCCGCCCCAGCCCCGCAGCTAAAAATGAAGCCGCGCGCAGCCTCTCCCGGCTGGAGAGGTTGTGCGTGGCTAAAGAGGAAGCCAAGACAGCCAGCGGGATGGCTGTCTTGGCTTCTTTGCTCTTTGGGGCTGGGGGGGGGGGGAATAAATATTTTTTTCTTTATTTCCCTCCCAAAAACTAGGTGCGCCCTATGGTCCGGTGCGCCCTTTAGAGCGAAAAATACGGTAACTGAAAAGACTCACAAACCACACAATAAGTAACTGCACATGAGTGACAGGTCTGCATTCATGAAATCAATAGGCAAGAAAAACGGAAGAGGAGTCCTTTAGCTGGATCCCATCCAGTCCAGCATCCTATTCTCACAGTAGCAAACCAGAAGCTCATATAAGTAGAACAAACACTCCATACTTCTGCTATTTCTGGCATTCAGAGGCAAACTGCATTCGACAGTGGACAGGATGTGTATTGATCCTGGCGTCATTTATGACCTTTAAATAGCTAGCTCCAGCATCGCTGCCCAGGAAAGGTAGAGAGGTGGATGCAGTTGCTAAGCAACCGCAGAGGAGTTTACTCCCTCAATACTGGACAAAAAGGCTGCCTAGGCTGCTGCTGCTGTGAAGGCAAGGAACAGCTAAGGGAACTGCCGCTTCCCATATGAACTGACCCAGACCCTACAATCACAATCTCACACCCTTCTTTGTGTGCTTCCTCTGCAAAAGGTCCAGAGGGCAGCAACACAAGAACGGGCCTTTTCTGCAGTGGCTCCCCACTTGTGGAATGTTCTCCCCAAGGAGACTCACCAGGTGCCTTCATTGCAATATCTTTAGGTACCAGGCAAAAAGATTAATTAAACAATCCACGGCCTTTTAAACTGGAGAGGGGTAATGTTTTTGCCTGTTATTATAGCATGCATTTTTGTGTTTTTATATTGCAAATCGCCCTGTCATTCTTGGATGAAGAGCAGTATAGAAATTTAATAAATGATGAAAAGCCAGTGTGGTGTAGTGGTTAAGAGCGGTAGTCTCGTAATCTGGGGAACCGGGTTCGCGTCTCCGCTCCTCCACATGCAGCTGCTGGGTGACCTTGGGCCAGTCACACTTCTTTGAAGTCTCTCAGCCCCACTCACCTCACAGAGTGTTTGTTGTGGGGGAGGAAGGGAAAGGAGAATGTTAGCCGCTTTGAGACTCCTTAAAAGGGAGTGAAAGGCGGGATATCAAATCCAAACTCATAATAAACGATAAGGGGGAAGCCGGCGATGTTTTTAGGCCCCATTTGGATTTCTGCACCACTGCCTTGGGTGCCACCACTTCTCATCTCTTCTCAGTGGCGTAGCGTGGGTTGTCAGCACCCGGGGCAAGGCAAGTAATTTGTGCCCCCTAACCCGTGGATTTGCGCCCCCTAACCCATGGATTTGCGCCCCCTAACCAATGGATTTGCCCTAACCCCAGATGTTGCGCCCGGTGTGGCCCGCCCCCCTGCACCCCCCACGCTACGCCACTGTCTCTTCTCTCCCCTATCTCCCTGAATGACAGAAAGAAAGAACACACACGCTTCACTTTCCCAAGCGATCTGGGTTAAATGAATTCACGTGCACCTTGAAAAGCACATAGAGGGGAAAGAGGAAGTGTTAAGGAGTGCCCCTCTTGCCATTTCAGCTCTATGATACAGTCACAAGAGAAAAGGCGACCACCCTCTCGCCACGTCACGGGGACAGGGTTGAAAGCCTTTGTGGGCAGCAGAGGAAGACCTGAAGGATGCTGGCGATCCCTGAGCTAAGGGAAATGGAGAGGAGGGCAGCAATATCATGGTTTTGGGAAGGGAGAAAGGAGAGGGGCAAATTTGGGGAAGGGGAGCAGTCTTGCGCTTGGAACTAAGTATTTATCACTACAAAAGACTGGCCAGGCTCCGCAGGCAATCCAATCAAGTAACCTGCCAGACAGGAGATAAACAACAACAGGAGAAAAACAATATTCAAATTTCTGTTTTAGACCGCCTTTTCTGTGATGTAGGTGTGATGTATCTGAGGGGTAGTTACACCCCTTCTGTGATGTATGTATGATGTTTCTGGGGGTGGTCTTGATCTACAGGGTGGCAATTTCAAAAGTCTTTATAAGGCCTTGCATGCCATTTTTCTGGGTCCCTCCTCTCTCCTGCGTGTGAGGGGAGCACCCTGTTGCAACAGATCAATAAAGATCAAGCTTACTAGCTGCATTGCTTCTCAATATTCTCTGGTTGGCCTCTGTTATTCTCTCCTACCAATAGGGAACCTATGTAAGGACTCTATATGGGCTCTTGGATACCCCATAAGGGAAAAGGGCAATTTTTTATTTACAACCGTCCTTAGCCACACTCCACACCCACCCACCCACCCACCCAGTCCTGTTTGGTACTTTCTGACCATGCCTCTTACCTTCTCCAGGTCTTGCTCTTGCAAGGCCAGAGCCAGCTCGTTGTTGTCGATGACAGAAGCAGCTGCCACGTCCAAGGGTGTGGATCCGCGCATGCCTAGAGGAGCAAAGCCAACAGTAAGAACAGGCAGAACTCAAGGCCCAAGGGGCAGAGCATGGCCTGACAAAAAGGGGACAGAGAAGTCACTGCCCTCAGAAGTTGTAGCTGGAATGGCACAACTTGGGTAGCTCTGTTTTAGAGGCAAAAATAAAAAATTCAACCGTTTAATTTTTCAAAATGGGGTTTAATCCTTCCCTGCTAAAGAGGCATGGATAGATTTGCGGGGTGACATGCTTTCTCAATTTGTTTTAAAGGTAAAGGTACCCCTGCCCATACGGGCCAGTCGTGTCCGACTCTAGGGTTGTGCGCACATCTCACTCTAGAGGCCGGGAGCCAGCGCTGTCCGCAGACACTTCCGGGTCACGTGGCCAGCGTGACAAAGCTGCATCTGGCGAGCCAGAGCCGCACACGGAAACACCGTTTACCTTCCCGCTGGTAAGCGGTCCCTATTTATCTACTTGCACCCGGGGGTGCTTTCGAACTGCTAGGTTGGCAGGCCCTGGGACCGAACGACGGGAGCGCACCCCGCTGCGGGGATTTGAACCGCCGACCTTTCGATCGGCAAGTCCTAGGCGCTGAGGTTTTACCCACAGCGCCACCCGCGTCCCCCCAATTTGTTTTAACTAGCATTAAATCAGAATTTCTCAGAACAGTGGAAGAGGACCAAAAAAAATGCTTTGCCCTTCAGTTTTGACACCAGACACACATGGAAACGGAGGAGCAAATTTCACCTGTGTGAGAATATTTCTACATTTATGTTCATCAGCCAAACACCTGGTTAAAAAGAAACATTTCTACTGGGGACCTAAAGATACATAATGAAGGGACCAGGCGAGACTCCACAAATGGGGAGCCACCGCAAAAAAAGCCCATTCTCACCATCTTTGGACACCTGATATCTGCTGTGTTCCTCCACACCCTGGAACCCCACTGCACCCCCCCAACCCTGCTCCAAAGCCCCCTTGCTCACCCAGCCCAATGCCACTGTTCTCCAGCAGGTAGCTGAGGTGGTCGAACATGGAGCGCTGGTTCTGGCGGCTGATGCGGCAGAAGTAGCACAGGAAACGGCAGCAATTGGTCACCATCTTGGGGAAGCGGATCTCCTGCTCAGCAAGGGACAAGGCGGCTTCCTTTAACAGCTTTGCTAAACACCCGCTTTGCCATCTCACCCGCCCCACCCCTCTCCTGAAATATGGGGTGACGTTTTGACGAAGACGGCATTGCATGGCTGTTGCACGCACTTGCAGTGCACAAGTCCACAATAATCACCCTGAGTGTGTGTGTGTTCACTTGGAGGGAGCTTTTTTTTAAAAAATGGGGTGCCTTCCTGTCAATAATGAAGCAGTTCATAGTCCCACTGTATGGCCTGAAGGAGTGATGCATGACAAACTGCTATCAGTGCTTCCCCTTTCCGTGGGAATTGATCAAATAAGAGCTTTGAGTTCCTCAAAAGCTCCAGCGTTGGAAAAGAATTGAAGCAGTGAGTTCTTCCACTCTGTTTTTTGAAGTATTAAAGGTAAAGGTACCCCTGTCCGTATGGGCCAGTCTTGACAGACTCTAGGGTTGTGCGCCCATCTCACTCTAGAGGCCGAGAGCCAGCGCTGTCCGGAGACACTTCTGGGTCACGTGGCCAGCGTGACAAAGCTGCATCTGGCGAACCAGCGCAGCACATGGAACGCCGTTTACCTTCCCGCTGGTAAGTGGTCCCTATTTATCTACTTGCACCCGGGGGTGCTTTCGAACTGCTAGGTTGGCAGGCGCTGGGACCGAGCAGCGGGAGCGCACCCCGCCACGGGGATTCGAACCGCCGACCTTTCGATCGGCAAGCCGTAGGCGCTGAGGCTTTTACCCACAACGCCACCCACGTATTATATATAGCAATTATGGTGGCTGTCTCTCTACATGTTAAATAATAATAATAATAATAATAATAATAATAATAATAATAATAATAATAATAATAAATTATTTGTACCCTGCCCATCTGGCTGGGTTTTTCCAGCCACTCTGGGCAGCTTCCAACAAAGATTAAAAATACATTTAAAATGTCACACATTAAAAACTTCCCTGAACAGGGCTGCCTTCAGATGTCTTCTAAATGTCAGGTAGTTGTTTATCTCTTTGACATCTGATGGGAGGGCGTTTCACAGGGCGGGTGCCACCACCGAGAAGGCCCTCTGCCTGGTTCCCTGTAGCTATGCTTCTCACAGTGAGAGAACCACCAGAAGGCCTCAGCGTCCGGGCAGAACGATGGGGGTGGAGACACTCCTTCAGGTATACTGGGCTGAGGCCGTTTAGGGCTTTCCAGGTCAGCACCATGCCTCCCTCCTCACAGAATGGCAGAAAGCATTTGATCCAGTTATGGACCCCCTCGCTCTCCTGCACTGAAGACCGCATCACCACCACTACCACCTCTTCCTCCTCCTTCTCCATCAATTTTGTTGGGTGGGTGTGTGCAGCCATGAGCAGCCTTGAAGATGTGGGCCTGTGCTAGCCGAAAGCAAGCTTCCTTACCTTCGAATCTCCTCCTCCGAGCACATTCACCATCACCTCCATGACGGTCTCGTGCATGCCCAGAGCCCTCATCAGGTTGGGGTGCTGGTAGAAGACCTTGTTGTTCATAATGTTGCTGCCAGGGGAAGACACAAGGGTGCAAGGTGCTGAGGAGAATGCAAGCCCAGGATGCAAGGGACAGAGCAAGTGGGAGTAGAGGGGAGTCGTGAGTGTTTAAGGGGAAGAGCTTCAGGCTGAGAGAATGGCCACCACCCTGGAAGGCTTTAAAAGAGGGTAGGACAAATACGTGGAGGGGGGTAAGACTATCAATGGCTAGTAGCCATGATAGCGATGCACTGCCTCCATGGTCAATGCTTCTGAATACAGTGGTACCTCGGTTTAAGAACAACGCTGTTCACCTTCCCCCTGGTATGGCTCCCCTTTATCACACACACAGCCCAACAAGACAACGACAAAAATCCACCAACACCATACAAATCAATACGGCTAACCTGATCCAAAACACCCACCCACCCCACTCACACACGAAAACAAAGACCACCACAAGTGAATAACCACACCCTAGGCCAACCCCAACCTCTCTCACCACCAAAGGAACACAAGTGAACAGCAGAGAACCTGCACAAGCAACGCTGACACCAAACCCTACATATATTAAATAAAATAGAAACATCTATTGAGGGGGACAACTCTGGGCATGCTTAACAGTCTACAGCTCCCAGGATCCTTTGGAAGCCATGACTGTTTAAGAAGAAGAGAAGATGAAGAGTTTGGATTTGATATCCCGCTTTATCACTACCCGAAGGAGTCTCAAAGCGGCTCACATTCTCCTTTCCCTTCCTCCCCCACAACAAACGCTCTGTGAGGTGAGTGGGGCTGAGAGACTTCAGAGAAGTGTGACTGGCCCAAGGTCACCCAGCAGCTCCATGTGGAGGAGCGGAGACGCGAACCCGGTTCCCCAGATTACGAGTCTACCACTCTTAACCACTACACCACACTGGCTCTCCAGTGGTATTAAGGTGGTATCGTAGTGCTTTAAATGTATGGAGCGGACTTAGCCTCAGAGAGGGATGCTGTCCCCGCAAATGGGAAGGAGTCAAAAGTTGGGGGTGGGGGTGGTCATAGCTCATGGACAGAGCAGATGTTACCCAGTGAGAAGGGGCCTCAGGCAGCAGGGAAGGATCCTTGCCTCAGACCTTGTAGAGCTCAGTACCAGACAAGATGAACCAAGATGGCTGAGTAATATGGAAATGTATTTCTGCAGCTCATTGGAGTGAACAGTTCCCTTTGAGGAGGAGCCGGGAACCCAGGGAGCATGGAGGGACTGCTTCAGGGTGGGATAAAGGAGGAGGCTACAGGAAGGGGTGGAGGCACATACCCAATACTCTGTATCATCAGGTTCTCCTCCTCAGGCCCCATCTGGACGATGAGCAGTGAACGGATCTGGCCCAGGCACTCCAGCAGGCTCATAGTGTCTTCCACAGAGTTGGCGTTGATGGTGTAGGCCTTGGGGAGGGCACGGATTAGCTCCCCAAGGCCGTCGTACTGCCGATGGAGAAGGCTGAACATGACCCGCACCAGCTCCGGGCTCTGGATGAAAGACTCTTGGGCCCAGTGAACCATGGTGTGTGAGATCAGCTCCTGCAGGGTGGCTGCATGGTTGGGGAGAGGGAGAACTGAGGTCTACTAGACCAGGGTTCCTCAACCTCGGCCCTCCAGGTGTTTTGAGACTACAATTCCCATCATCCCTGACCATGGGTCCTGCTAGCTGGGGCTCATGGGAGTTGTAGGCCAAAAACATCTGGAGGGCCAAGGTTGAGGAAGCCTGTACTAGACAGCCTATAAGAGGCTATAGTGCAAAACATCTGGAGGTCACGAAGCGGGCAAAGGACACTTCTTAAGAACATTAAAGAAATCTGCTTCTTCCTGACTCATGGCCATGATCCTCAACTCGCAGCAGGGTAAAGGTAAAGGGACCGCTGACCATTAGGTCCAGTCGTGGACGACTCTGGGGTTGGGGCACTCATCTCACTTTATTGGCCGAGGGAGCAAGCATACAGCTTCCGGGTCATGTGGCCAGCAGGACTAAGCCGCTTCTGTCGAACCAGAGCAGCGCACGGAAACGCCGTTTACCTTCCCGCCGGAGTGGTACCTATTTATCTACTTGCACTTTGTGCTTTTGAACTGCTAGGTTGGCAGGAGCTGGGACTGAGCAATGGGAGCTCACCCCGTTGTGGGGCGTTCGAACTGCCGACCTTCTGATCAGCAAGTCCTAGGCTCTGTGGTTTAACCCACAGCGCCACCCGCGTCTCTATAACTCTCAGCAAAGTAGCCCCTTAACCACCCCCTTCCTTCCCCAACTCCACTCTTGCACCTACTGGGTTTTGGCTCCTCTTCTGCAGGCTGCTCTTCCTCCGTTTTCTCCTCCTTCTTGCGGAAGCTCGTTACCTTATCCACTAAGCCCATCAGCCGCCGGTAGAAGGACGTGTCTTCCTCCTCCTCCTCTTCTTCACCCTCCGATTGGATACCTGTTGGGGAATGTGCAGAGCTAATGAGCGCAAGTGTCAAAAAATGGGGGAAACCGGTCTGGTGCCCAAGCCAGCCAGGGTGTGTGGACAAGAACACACTGTGCAAGTGTGGACCTTGGCATCCGCATCATCTTCACACTTGCCGTTTGGATTTTCAATGCAAGCTTCTAGCTGACATTCACCACAGGGATAAGCTGGGGAAGGTGTGGCTTACATCTACGAAATGGAACTCTCAGCACCCCTAGGAAACTACAACTCCCAGGATTCCTTGGGGGAAGCCCTGACTGTTTAAAGTGGTATCACAGCACTTTAAATATATAGTGCGAATGTGTCCTGATGTTAGGGCAGGTGTGGGGAGCAGGTCAGCAATAACTCAGAAACTGCCAGTGACGTCAACTCTTTATTCCAAGAAACAAAACAGCTCAGGCCTAGTGAGCACAGCAACTCTTTCCAGTAGACCTTGCCCCAATGCCAGTTGTGAGGACGGAAGGTCCACACCTTCCCACAGCTCCTCCTCGCCCGGGTCCTTCCCAAGCAATCTGAGACTCTGATGCCTTGTCTGTTTTTGCTCTGCCCTCTTCACACCTCATCTGGTTCTGTAAGACCAGGGTTCCCTTGGGGGTTCCTCAGCTGGTCTTCCCAGCACTCCTCTGCATCAAGCAGAGTGGCTTTTAGTGTGCTTAGGGCTGGTAGGGGCAATGAAGAGGTGCTCCTTACCACAGTGAGACAGCAAATCAGCGTGGAATTCCAGCAGTTCGTCCCGGATGTCTTCCGGTACTGGGCACTCCTCCTCGTCAGCCCCATTCTTGAAGTGCAGCAGCATGTTGATCTGCAGAGGAGAGAAGACACAGCTTGCACTGGATGTGGCCTGCAAGCCTGGGCAGCTTTTGTCCCATGCTCCATACAGCACCTAGCGCAGCGGTTCTCCACCTGTGGGTTCCCAGATGTTGTTGGACTACAACTCCTATCATCCCTGAGCTATGGCCTTGCTAGCTAGAGGTGATGGGAGAGTTGTAGTTCAACAACATCTGGGGACCCACAGGTTGAGAAAGGCTGACCTAGCATCATGCTGGAGTTAAGTGATGAATGCTGCTAAGCAGAGAATCCGGGCCTTTCCTGTGGAATGTACTATGCCAGTCTTCCCCAACCTGGTGCCCTCCAGATGTTTTGCACTGCCTGGGACTGATAGGAGTTACAGCTCATCACATCTGGAAGGCATCAGGTTGGGAAAGGCTGTGCATTAGAAATTTAGCAGAACAGCAAAACATCAAGTGCTGCACTGTAGGCCACTGACAGTGAGAACTTCATTCATTCATCATTCACCATTTTATTTGTATGCCTCCTTTCCATAGTGAAAACAATGCTCAAAGCGGCTTACAACATGACAAGATTTACATAATTACCAACATAACAAAAGTCATAAACAATAAACAAAACAAATAAAAAGTACCAACCAAATGGAAAACAATTTGCACATAAATCATAAAATCTAAATCTAATACAGCATTACAGTCATACCTCGGGTTGAAGTAGCTTTGGGTTGAGCATGTTTGGGTTGTGCTCCACGGCGACCCGTAAGTAACAGAGCGTGTTACTTCCGGGTTTCACCGCTCACGCATGCGCAGGCGCTCAAAATGACGTCACACGCATGTGCGGAAGCGGCGAATCGCCGGACGTGCGGACGCGGGTTGCGTTTCCTTCAGGATGCGAACGGGGCTCTGGAACGGATCCCGTTCGCATCCAGAGGTACCACTGTAATATCAATCACAATTTAAAATGACATAGATAAAAAATAAAAACAAAAATGGAGCCTTTTCTGCCCAGCAGCAGCAGCAGCAGCACTCCGTTATGGAGCCTGTCAGGCCCCAATCCAAGCCAGGTGGAGAGAAGCAGGGCAGGGCCCTTCAGGCTCCCAGCTTATGTTCTGAATCCCAAAATGAAACTTAATTTGCTTCTGTTATATCAATTTGCTTCTGCTATATCAATTTGCTTCTGTTATATCAATTTGCTTCTGCTATATCAATTTGCTTCTGCTATATCAATTTGCTTCTGCTATATCAATTTGCTTCTGCTATATCAATCAGAGGCTAGCGCCATGGCTTTCAAACTTACCCGGGATTTCCTCAGCGAGGTGGTCAGTGAAAGTATTATACAATAAATAATAAAGAATAATAATATTCTGGAGTGCTGTGTGAGAATATTATCGGCTTTTGACATAGGGGCATTACAGGAAGTTGTACCTCTTCACTGGCCGAAGCCCTGCCTAGCCACCCCCTTTAGCTCTCCCCATTGCCCCCTCCCCAGTACCTGCTCCTGAGGAGGGGAGCGAAACTCTCGGGTGCGCCGGGCCGTCTCTGCGGCGGACATGGTGAAGGCCTGCATGAGGGTGTTGTAGCGCTGGCGCTGGTTGGTCTGCAGGTTGTCCACATAGCGCTCCGAGAAAGCGATGATGGCTTCCACACGGTGCTGCAGCTCGCGGTCGCAGAAGAACTGCAGCAGGTTGCACATCTGTGGGAAGAGGGAGGGAGGGGGAGAGAGGAGTCAGCACAATGGGGGGAGGAGCCACAGTCACCAGGGCTGGGTGGAAAGGACTGCGAAGGAGAGAGGAGGAGGTTTGGGGCTTAGCATCTTAAAAAGCAGAGACATCACCTTGCCAACAAAGGTCCGTATAGTTAAAGCTATGGTTTTCCCAGTAGTGATGTATGGAAGTGAGAGCTGGACCATAAAGGAGGCTGATCGCCGAAGAATGGATGCTTTTGAATTCTGGTGCTGGAGGAGACTCTTGAGAGTCCCATGGACTGCAAGAAGATCAAACCGATCCATTCTGAAGGAAATCAGCCCTGAGAGCTCACTGGAAGGACAGATCGTGAAGCTGAGGCTCCAATACTTTGGCCACCTCATGAGAAGAGAAGACTCCCTGGAAAAGACCCTGATGTTGGGAAAGATGGAGGGCACAAGGAGAAGGGGATGACAGAGGACGAGATGGTTGGACAGTGTTCTCGAAGCTACAATCATGAGTTTGACCAAACTGTGGGAGGCAGTGGAAGACAGGAGTTCCTGGCGTGCTCTGGTCCAGGGGGTCACAAAGAGTCGGACACGACTAAACAACAACAAATGTACATACCAACTGGAGATGGGACATGGAGTAGGCTCAAAGGAGGTGGACCACACAGAGATGGGTCTTTCAGGGTGACCCGGTGCTCACAGAGCTGGCTCAGGATGTTACATAACAAGAGCCCTGGATCAGGCCAATGGCCATCAGGTCCAGCATCCTGTTCTCACAGTGGCCACGAGGACAAGATGTCCCTTCCCCATTAAAAGTGGGCAGCCCATGAGTGGAGCCAGAGCCAACCCAACGAGGGTTGTCTCCAACTGAGCTTAGACCCAGTGGAATGAAATAGAATGTTCATTAATTTCAGCGCATCCGCTCCGAGTTAAAACTCAGTTGGGTACAACCCAAAACACACTCCTGCTTTCTCACATGGTCACAGAAGCACAACAGCTAGAGCCACCATCCATTCAATCTCACACATGAAGACCTCACACCCATCCAAACACAAGTGTTCACCTCATGCTCCTTTTGTTCCTCCCTAGAACACAAGAAGAGCCGTTATCAATCAGGCCAATGGCCCATCTAGTCCAGCATCCTATTCTTAAAGTGACCAGTCAAGATGTCAAGAACAAGATGCCCTTGATCCCGTTAAAAGTGTGTGGTCCATTGTTTGGACAGGAAATGGAGCTAACCTGAAAGAATATTATGAAAATGATATACAGGTGGTATATGACACCAGTCAAGCTTGCAAAAATCTACCATTTGCCCGATAATAAATGTTGGAAATGTAAAGAAACTGAAGGTACATTCTTTCACCTTTGGTGGACGTGCCCAAGGATTAAGGCTTTCTGGGAGATGATTTATAATGAAATGAAAAAGGTATTTAAATATACCTTCCTGAAGAAACCAGAGGCCTTCCTTCTCGGCATTGTCGGCCAATTGGTGCCAAAGAAGGATAGAACTTTCTTTATGTATGCTACGACAGCAGCAAGAATACTTATTGCAAAGTATTGGATGACACAAGATCTACCCACTCTGGAAGAATGGCAGATGCAAGTAATAGACTAGATGGAACTGGCAGAAATGACCGGCAGAATTCGAGACCAGGGAGAAGAGTCGGTGGAAGAAGATTGGAAGAAATTTAAAGACTACCTACAGAAATATTGTAAAATTAATGAATGTTAAAATGATGTTGGATGGAAAGTTATGTGGTTTTTAGCTATAACGCTATAAGGAGTATGAAAAAAATGGGCTATTAAGAGTCAAAAATTCAATGTTACATATTATTTTAAGATTAAAGAGTAGGATAAACAAAGAGGGGAAGGATTTGCTGAACTAACAAATTGAACTGGAATACTAAAAGGGAGGTGTGAGGAGGTCCGGGAAATAAGCAAATGAAAGAAAGTGATGGAAAGATGGAATTGTTTTTTATCTATTTTTACTTTGTATTTTTCTTTTTTCTTTTTTCATTTTGTAAAATTCTAATAAATATCTTTTTTTTAAAAAAAGGAATGGAGCTAACAGACTCTGACAGTGGGAATAAGATGGCTGGGAAGCCACTGTTGAAGGACCACAGAGGCTGGGTGATCTGGAGGGACAAAACCCCAAAGCCACACCCTTTACCTGCAGCTTGACAGATTCAGGAAGCTTCATCTGCAGCAGGCCTTCCTCCAACGCTTCCTCATCCTCCTTGGCTTCCGCTTCCCCGGCCTCGATGGCTTTCAGCTCCCTCTTCTCGCCTCCCTCCACATCTTCCTTCTTCCCCCCTCCGGCCTCTTTCTCCGCCCCCTCTTCGTCTTCTTCCTCCGCTGCCGCCATCTCCTCCTCTTCCTCCGCCGTGGGCGCTTGCTCTTCCCCTCCCTCCTCAGCATCCGCTGCTGCCTCTTCCTCCTCCTTGGGCTCCACGAAGACGTTCGGCTCGATCATCTTGAGGATGTGGCGCACGTCCTCGTCTTCGAAGACGCCCATGATGAGGAGGGTGCAGATCAGCTTGAGGACCGGCACGAACTGGAACTCCACGCTGCCCCCGACGGGGTCGCGGGTGTGCTGCCCGCCGTCCTGGACGGCCTCGGTCAGCATGTTGATGGCCTTCACCTTCAGCACGTCCAAGGGGATGGACGGGCTCAGCTGGTACAGCTCCTTGCTGTTGCTGACGAAGCAGGTGTCCACAAAGTGCAGCGGCGGGCGCAGGCAGGTGCTCATTCCCACCCCGGGCAGGCCGGGCTTCTTGGTGCCGGCCGGGAAGAGCGTGATGCTCTTGGTCTCGTCCGTCATGGGGACGATGAACTCGCTGTTCATCATGAGGCGGGAGCGCTTGGCAGACTCCAGGTGCATGCCAATGAGCAGGTCGTAGTATCCGCTGCGCAGAAGGCCAGGCAGGTGGTTGCTCTCGATGGTGTACAGCAGCTGAGACTCGTCCACGTGGCTGCACAGCGCATGCGCCACCCGGTTGTTGCCCAAGGCGCAGACGGCGCAGTACAGCTTCAGGGTATGCGAGTGGAATTTCAGCAGGTCCAGGCGCTCTGAAAGCTCCAGGATGTCTATGCACCTGCGAAGGGGAGTCAGAAGAGAGGAATGAGAGAGCACTGCGTGGCAGGAAGTGCCCTGTCCTCCAGGCCTGGGCACCATCTTTTTGAAATAGCTCTAGTTCTCCACAAGACAGCTGAGCCTAGGGCTGCATCTACACCTTACATTTAAAGCACATAAAGGTAAAGGTAAAGGGACCCCTGACCATTAGGTCCAGTCGTGACTGACTCTGGGGTTGCGGCGCTCATCTCGCTTTATTGGCCGAGGGAGCCGGCGTACAGCTTCCGGGTCATGTGGCCAGCATGACTAAGCCGCTTCTGGCGAACCAGAGCAGCGTACGGAAACGCCATTTACCTTCCCGCCGGAGCGGTACCTATTTATCTACTTGCACTTTTGACGTGCTTTCGAAGCACATAGCTTCTCCAAATGAGTCGTGGGAAGTGTTGTTTATCCCTCATGGAGCTACAATTCCCTGTATTATTATTATTATTATTATTATTATTATTATTATTATTATTATTATATACCTCCCTATGATTTTTTTAGGGAAGTATAAGTTGAAAACAAAATAGAGCAAAACAGATGCAAAGGGTGAATTATTAATATAATAGGCTTAACATGGGTCTGTAACTACGCATGATGATAATCTTAAACGCCGTTTACCTTCCTGCCGGAGCAGTACCTATTTATCTACTTGCACTTTGACGTGCTTTTGAGCTGCTAGGTTGGCAGGAGCAGGGACCAAGCAACGGGAGCTCACCCTGTTGTGGGGATTCGAACCGCCGACCTTCTGATTGGCAAGTTCTAGGCCAAAAGGTGTATAGTTAATAGTGCCAGATGCACCTTTGTAGGGAATGAATTCCACGACTTAGGGCTGCCACATCCTCTCCAGGGTCACCACTACCCCAAACTTCTGAAGGTGGTGGAACTACCAAGAGAGCCCCCTGCTTCAAATGAACAGTGGGCATGTGACTTCTGAAAGGTGAGCGGGAGGAGATCTGCTCAAAAGGTCTCCATTTTCTTCCAGCCCTTTGTGGGAGCAAGTGGCTCATTAGGAGCTCTCCACGGTGCTGAAATGGCTAACCTGCCTTAGGACTTGGTCGAGCTGAGCTGTAATTCCTACAGGGGCTTATAGGAGACTCACCGGCTTTCCTCTGGAATGTGGAGGGCCATCATGATGTTAGGCTCTGTACACTCAACCATCCACCCATGCCGGTCGCTGAAACGGGCAACTTCCACCCGCAGGAACTCATTGGGCATACGACTCCAGGTCATCGGTGTCAGCATCTGAATGGCAAGCCGTGGTGGGCACTGGGGTTCTGGGTTCTTCCGCTCACTGCGGAACATGGCAGCTGAGATGGGCATGATGTTCTGCCAGGGGAGGAGAAGGGAGACAGAAGAATGTGGTCACTCTGCATGTCACAACTGCAAGCTTCCCTCCGTTCTAAAATACTGTTATAGTTTTGAGGGGAGGTCAGTTTGGATATCTGTGGCTCCCTTCCAAGCCTGTGACCCAGTATGCAGCGCGGTTTAGAATCTGGCAGAAGAAGCAACTGAACCAGTCAGACTTGTTTCTTTGTTAAGATAATGCCCTCAGCCGGCTAGCTAAGTACTTCCGTTTATATGTCCAAATAAGTTGCCCTGTTGCTATAGAAACAAAAGGATGGGCCTTCTCCCACCTCATCTGGCTGGATGCCATGTGATCCTAGGATGGAGAAGAGCAGGTGGGTGCTGTTTGTGAGAAGGTTTGGGCTGATGCTGGAAGCTGGAGACACAAAGGCTTGCCTTACTCTGTGTTGTACCCGGAGCTATGGTCTGGGAACTTAATGTGGAGGCAAGATCTGTTGGGGTGTTAATGCTGTAAGGCCTTCCATTCTATGCTAAGGTTGTAAAAAAGTAAAGGTAAACGGACCCCTGACCATTAGGTCCAGTCGTGACCGACTCTGGAGTTGCAGCGCTCATCTCGCTTTATTGGCCGAGGGAGCCGGCGTACACCTTCCGGGTCGTGTGGCCAGCATGACTAAGCCGTTTCTGGCAAACCAGAGCAGCGCATGGAAATGCTGTTTACCTTCCCGCTGGAGTGGTACCTATTTATCTACTTGCACTTTGATGTGCTTTCGAACTGCTAGGTTGGCAGGAGCAGGGACCGAGCAACGGGAGCTCACCCCGTCGTGGGGATTCGAACCGCCAACCTTCTGATCGGCAAGTCCTAGGCTCTGTGGTTTAACCCACAGCGCCACCAATATGCCCTGATAAGGTTGTATTGATGTGCAAATGCAACCATATATCCTGAAGACACCATAGTCTCCATTCACCTTCATTTCAAGGAAACCGAATCCTGGATAAGGGTTGGAGCCCCTAGAGTCCTTCATGGCTCGGTGATTGGGATGTGTGCAAAAACAATACTATTTGGCTGTTTGGGCCTTACCTTCAGCTTGCCCAGTTCAAACTGGATTACGTTCTGGCTTGTTGGGAGGGCAACGACAGCAGGAAACAGCTTCGTGTTTGGCTCCACCTGCAGTGCGACAGGTGTGTAAGATGACGCAGTAAAACACATAGGAAAAAGGTTTCAACTTGTAACTTTTTCTCCCAATGAATGCTGGGAATTGTAGCATTGCAAGGATGCCCAGTACCCTCTTGCCAGGATGCTGAGTCAGGTCAATATTTTGTTTATTTTTAGTTACAGGTAGGTAGCCATGTTGGTCTGCCATAGTCGAAACAAAATAAATAAATTAAAATAAAAATAATAAAAAAAACCTTCCAGTAGTATCTTAGAGACCAGCTAAGTTAGTTAGTCTTCAAGGTGCTACTGGAAGGAATTTTTGTTTTGTTTTGTTTATTTTTAATGTATTTAAAACAATTATATATACCAGCTTTTATCAAGTATTTTGGGGCAGTTTATTTTTTGTAAATACATTCAAGCAGAGAGTATTGGTCCTGCAGTCTCTGACATGCACATACACCTGACATTTTTGGCCACTACGCTAAATCAGACACACCAGGTAAAGTAGTTTAAGTCTGTGGTGTTGGAGAGCCTTTACATTGGTGGTTTCACAGCCCCTGAATCTAGCAGCGATCCAGACACAAGGTGGAAACCTGGAAGGGAGTTAGGGAACCAGGTCAAGTTTAGGGCTCAGAGCTGACTGTGGAAGAAAGGGAGCCCATTGTGCCTCAGGCTGAGGGATAGGAGCCCCCAGAGAAATCTATTGAGTCAGAGCCTGAACCCTCACAGGCACCTTCCCATGAAGAACCAGATGCTTCCAACTGCACATCACCAGTCTGGCAGTGTATGGGACAGAGGAGACTTGCCCGCCTTTAGGGCAGAGTGTTGGGCCTTAAAGGCTCCGTAGTTCTCCACAAGCCTGGAGGATGTAGTCTGGAGACAGAGGATTATATTGTCCACTCACAACCTTTGCTGGAAGGGTTGGCAACTTTCAACCTGGCTGAAGCTTGCATCGGTTCAGAACATGGCAGGTGCATATAGCAGGCACCCTTGACCACGCTCCAGAAAGAGGACTGTTTTCTGAAAGCCTCACAGGAGAATGTAGAAGCTCCAGCCAACAATTCCCCTCTTGTGTGTCTCCGGTGTTGGTGGTTGGAGGTGGAAAATGGAGGTTGCATTATCCTTATCAACAGTTTCACATCTACTTTATAATCCCATTTAAAGACTATCTAAAGCCAGCATCCATCCCCACACCTTGTGGTGGCAAGTTCCTTAAATTAAATATGCACTGTATGATGACCACCTCTCTGTACCCCACAGTGTCCTGAAAAATGTGTTCCACCCAGAAGGTGCCCCACTCACCTGGAAGAAAGTGTTGACCTCTTTCCCGTTGGCTGTAAAGGTCATGAGGCCTGTTGCCAGGTCAACGAGGCAGCCAATCACCAGGTCCACGGTGCTGACCCGAGTCTGCTGGGTACTGGAGACGAAGTCCCCTCCCCACACCATGTAGCAACTGCTTCGCTTGATACTACGAAAGGGAGAAACAGTTGAAGAGTCCTTCTGACCAAAACCTTCTTGAGGTACCACTAAGCCCTGGAAAACAAGGCTTCCCCAACCTGGTGCCCTCCACATGTTGCTGAACTGCAATTCCCATCACCCCTCTTGTCTGTAGCCTCTTTTTGTGCTCATCCTTTTGGCGGAGTGAAGGAATGGGTTCCCAAAACCTAAAACCTGACTGGGCAGTCAGTCTGAAACGGGCCCCAAAATCCGCATTTTTTCCTTCTCCAAGGGAGCATTTCTAAATTGCTTTAACATGAGCTCTTGAGCCAAAACCCAGCTGTATAAACAAGTGCTCAAAGCTCTCTCCTTTATCAGTCCGTGACGCCTAATGAATGGCCTTGTCCATTCCAAAGTGGTGCAGGGATGACGCATCTGGGTCTTATCTTACACTGAGGCACAGAACTTGTCAGCCACCCGGGAACAGCGCCAGGAGTTGGTGACCTCTTGCTTCAAGATAAGAGTATAGGAACAGGAACAGGAACACCCTTTTATGGTCAAGAGTACAGGAAGAGGAACACCCTTTTATGGTTAAGAGCACCAGAGCAGGAACATCTGTGATGTCAACCTGCATGTATAAGCTGACGTGGTTGGATTCCTGGGGAAGGAGGGAGAGGGTGCCTGGAGGATATATATACTGCATGAAATTTCTCATTTCTTTGGACTTGCTGTGGACTGACCACGCAAGTGCCTTCTGCTATCTGGAGAGCAGAATAAACTCTTTCTCTGAATCAACCTCAGTGTCATTTGACTTCCTTCCTCCCTCTTGGGAGCAATGCAGACCCCATCAGTCGGTAAAGCCTAATAAGGCTACAAATCAGTCCTTTTATAAACATTTATGGATGAGCATTTGATGTCCTTGTTTTATCTCTGTGAGACCTCCTTTCAACCTTTACTCCCAATCAACTACGACATGGGCCTGAGGAAATGTTTATGACAGACTCACAAGGCAAAGGGAACCCGGCTAGCTCTCACCTGTCGTGGATGTTTCCTTTGTCATCACCCATGGTGACAGTGACATTGCGCACCTTGGTGAGGTCAAAGTTCATGTCGTGCTGGTGGTAGTCAGGTGTGACCCAGCCTACCCACACACAGGTAGGCTCCTGGCCCGCAAAGATCCGAACTGAGTAGTAGTACTGTAAGGAGAAAGGACTAATGACAAACTGTGGGTAGCTTAAGCTAAGAAGCAATTGCTCCTTTGGTGCAAGTTGAAGGAAGAGAGGAGCTATGTGCAGGATTTTTGAACTCAAAACATTTCCCCAAGCATCCCATTTCTGGGAGAAGGCCACATGCTCTGAAACTGGTCCGTGAATTGTGCTTTAGCTCCATCCAGAAAAAAGATGCCCTCGACACGTAGCAAAGCACATCTGAGCAACCCAAAGTAAAGAAGGAATTTCTGCTTCTATCAAGAGATTGCATGCCAAGCCTCACAGAGAGCCAAGTCCTTGTTACCGTTGTGGTGTTCATGATGATCTCGGGGTCATCTCGATTATCTGGAACCACCTCCTCTTCCAGCCGAGGGACGGTGGGGACGACTGGAGGAGGATTGATGAATGTGGTGGCTTTCTTAGCTTTGAACAGGAAACTGGAGACGTGGGAGAGAGGGAGCATGGTCAGAAACAGAAGCTGGCGCTGCATCCAAATAATCAGACCTCATTCTCTCCAAGGCTGCCATCTTTGCTTTTCTTGGATTAAAGTGTATTACTTTCCTGAATAGGACTTACTTCTGAATTAATCCACATTGGACCACACTGTTAAACACGCAAGGGGCACTTTCACGCAGCAGCGCACTGGGGCCTTGTCACTGCTTACACATGCATGTTTTGCACAGTACCAACCACATGCAGTCATGCTCTAAGTCCGGTAGTTTCTCCTAAAAGTTCCTAACTTTAATAAATAAACTGAACTCTGCAGTAACTCAGAACAGGGCTTTTAGGTTGGCTGCCCCCTGTTCTGTGGAATAGCACTCAGACGCGACAAGGGACGTGGGTGGCGCTGTGGTCTAAACCACAGAGCCTAGGGCTTGCCGATCAGAAGGTTGGCGGTTCAAATCCCCACAACAGGGTGAGCTCCCATTGCTCAGTCCCTGCTCCTGCCAACCTAGCAGTTCGAAAGCACGTCAAAGTGCAAGTAGATAAATAGGTACCACTCAGGCGGGAAGGTAAATGGTGTTTCCATGCGCTGCTCTGGTTCGCCAGAAGCGGCTTAGTCATGCTGGCCACATGACCCGGAAGCTCCCTTGGTCAATAAAGCAAGGTGAGCGCAGCAACCCCAGAGTCATCTGCAACTGGACCTAATGGTCAGGGGTCCCTTTACCTTTTACCTCAGACATGACAAGCGCTCACTAACTGCACTTTCCGGAAACAGCTGAAGACATGCTTGTTCAAACAGGATTTCCTAGTAGGACAAATGGGTCTTAAACACCAATGTCCACCTGTTAGGGTTTTAGCCTTCTTTTAAATGCAGTGAGGGGGTCAGTGACTCTGTGCTGGACACCAGGGGGTGGCTTACTCCCGCTAGGCTTACCCCACCCTCCAGCCCTAGGAGCCTTCAGAAAGGAGCTGCTGCCCCCAAAACAACTGCTGCTTCATGGAATTGTTGACTTGAGCTTTTAGTGAGCTGTACTGTTTAGTTACAAGTTTTTATATGTCAAATGAGCCGCTAACTAATGATGATTAATTTTCTAGTGTTGTGTTACAGCGACATTATACGGTTCACGGTGTATAATTATTGCATCGCTGCATTTAGTTTCTGAACTGCTTTGAGCACAAATTTACTTGCAGAAAATGTGGTTTAAAAGTAAAACAATGACCTGCGCTTTTGTGCTTCTAACTGTTTTAAAAATCGCCTTAAGCAGTTGGTTTGGAAGGCCATCCTATATTTTCTTCCCATTTGATAGAGATTTGCCATTCCTTCAGAAAATCCGATATATAAAACCAACGTGCCACATAAAGGGTAAATCTGAATTAAATGGGGGAGGGAGGGATGAGGCAGCAATCTCATGGGAAGCCAAGCATGCTGCTGCATGCTCTTTGGAACAAAGTTAGGATATACCTATGGGACCGCCTCTCCCGGTCTGCCCCACGGAGGACCTTAAGGTCCATAAATAGCAACACCCTAGAGGTCCCGGGCCCTAAGGAAGTGAGATTAGCTTCAACCAGAGCCAGGGCCTTTTCAACACTGGTGGAACGCTCTGCCTCATGAGACCAGGGCCCTGCAGGATCTGATTTCTTTCCGCAGGGGCTGTAAGACAGGGTTGTTCCACCTGGCCTTTGGCTTAGAACCAATTTGACTCCTTCCCCCTCTTTCTTTTTTCCCCCTGTGATGAGGCTGCATTTTAATGTTTTAATGTTGTATTTTAACCTTGTTTTTAAGTTGCATTTCAATCAACTTGTTTTTATTATTGGTTGTTAGCCGCCCTGAGCCCAGTCTTGGCTGGGGAGGGTGTGGTATAAATAAAATTTATTATTATTGTTGCTGTTGTTGTTGTAATAACATAGGCAGGAAGGTGCTGAAGCAAAGCCATCTGAGGTCGGCGGGGCGCTCCCCACTCACCCCAGGCGAGCACCTGCAACGGGCAAGAAGCTTTTTCTCCCCATGCCCCAACCCAGCCCTCACCCTCGCTTGGTCTTGCCCTTTTCCGTCGAAGCATCCTTTTCGTTCTCGGCCTTGGCGGCCTCCTTGGGGGGCTCCTTAGGCGCGCCTGGCGGAGCGGGGCCTTGCTTCTCCTTCTCGGCCTCTTCGGCCTCCTTGGGGCTGGCGGTCTTCTTCAGCTGCTCGTATTCCGAGTCGAGGTCGACGTCCTTGACCTCGTCCTCGGGGATGGTGAGGGAGTGCGTGAGGGGAGTGGTGCCGGCCGTGACCTTGAACTTCTCGTCAAACTCCACGGGCATGCTGAGCCGAAGGAAGAGGAGCTCCACCACGGCGTTCTGCGAGCCGAACGTCCGGTGTGTCAACTTCAAGCACGGAGGGTTGTCCACGGTGCCGTCGATCCGGGACACCTGAAAATGGAGCACAGGGCGGCACGGCTTCACCTTACGGTTTCTCTTTCACACAAGACTACCTGCAACCAAATCCACATCCTTACCTGGTTCTGTGCCTAGAAACGCGGCACAAAAAGGAAGTCAAGATGAGCCCTCAGAAAGTACCAACCATTTAAAAAAAAAAAATGACATCCCTAAGGATAAAAGGAATGTATTCCTTTACGCAACCGCAGATGCCAGTATCGTAGTGGCAAAAAAATGGAAAACTGATAAAATACCAGAGTTATTAGAATGGAGACATTTTAATGTATTTTTAATCTTTGTTGGAAGCCGCCCAGAGTGGCTGGGGAAACCGAGCCAGATGGGCTGGGTACAAAAAATAAAATATTACAGCGTACCTCGGGTTAAGTACTTAATTTGTTCCGGAGGTCTGTTCTTAACCTGAAACTGTTCTTAACCTGAAGCAACACTTTAGCAAATGGGGCCTCCCTCTGCCGCTGGGCCGCCTCTGCACGATTTCTGTTCTCATCCTGAAGCAAAGTTCTTAACCCAGGGTACTATTTCTGGGTTAGTGGAGTCTGTAACCTGAAGCATATGTAACCTGAAGTGTAACCCAAGGTACCACTGTATTATTAATTATTATTATTAGTAACAGTAGTAGTAGTAGTAGTGGGACACGGGTGGCGCTGTGGGTGAAACCACAGAGCCTAGGACTTGCCGATCAGAAGGTCGGTGGTTCGAATCCCCGTGATGGGGTGAGCTCCTGTTGCTCAGTCCCTGCTCCTGCCAACCTAGCAGTTCGAAAGCACCCCAAAAAGTGCAAGTAGATAAATAGGTACCGCTCCGGCGGGAAGGGAAACGGTGTTTCCGTGTGCTGCTCTGGTTTGCCAGAAGCGGCTTAGTCATGCTGGCCACATGACCCGGAAGCTGTACGCCGGATCTCTCGGCCAGTAAAGCGAGATGAGCGCTGCAACCCCAGAGTTGGCCACGACTGGACCTAATGGTCAGGGGTCCCTTACCTTTACTTTTAGTAGTAGTAGTAGTATCCCCTTGGTAGCTCTGGCTCAGCGCTCCTCTTGCCAAGCAGACATGGCTGCTTCCCTCAGACACAGCCAAGGCTTCCCTCTCTCCCCTGCCTCCTCACCGCTGCCCACTCTGTGCATGCCACTATTTGCCTCTCTCTGGAGCTCCATAACAACACCAGCTCCTTTATCCTCCAAGGTCCTGATCCCTTTTCACCAACATGGCTTTGTCATACACCTTAAGGGCCTTCTCCCTCACGTTGTCTCTCCATGTTGAGGCAACAAGCCTGGAATCTTCCTCTGTCTCTCCTTACATTTACCTCAGAAACCAACCTCCCTCTTATCTTCCTCACTGGTCCTTTTTTAAAAATTATATATATATAAATAGGGACAGCCATATAAGCACTCCTCCAGTGACTCACTTTTTTATTATTTTATTTTATTTATGAATTTCAGTTTTATACATTTCAATGATTCCACAGTCATTTTGACATTTCAAAACCTGACTTCCTTCCCCCTCTTTCTGCGGTTCCTTAAATTTATTTTTTTATATCTCCTGCATATCCAAATTAATTTGTTACATTTATTCATCCACTTTAAATATATACTCTTATAAAACTGCAGGTTATTACAATAATCCTGCCAGTGTTCTTATCTTATCTGTTTGCAGTTTGTTTGTAAATATTCAACAAACGATTTCCATTCTTTTATAAAAAGTTTGTTATCTTGATTTCTTATTTTTCCGGTAGGTTTCACCACCCCGTGAACTCACTCTTCATTATGACTGGGCTATATAGGCTCCCCTTATAATTTTGGTCCTATGTTACCACATCTGTGCAATTTGCTTTTTTAAAAACTGAATATTCTCTGTGTGTGGTTCTGCTATTGCTTTGTATGGTTATGTGTTTGGTACATCGGTTGATGATAAATCAATTTAAAAAACCACATTAAAATAACGTAAGATGGAATGCGATATCAAAATAGAAAAGAGAATTTTTACAAAATAGTAATGATAAATTAAAGCAAGATGTTTAATATAAAGGAAAATATGGAGAAGTCAAAGGTTCGTGTAGAAAGCACAAGGTTGAAATTGTATGTATCTTTTGTGATATCTTTATTGGAATGACTGAAATGAAGATGTCTGTGTCTTGTATATATAGGGAAACTGAATAATAAAGTATTTATGCAGAATTGGATAAATTAACAGGAAGGATTCGAAACCTGCGGGACCAGAGATTCTTAGAAGACTGGAGTAAATATATGAACTATTTGAAAAGCAATTGTAATGAACAGATTACGCCAGTAGGACTGCAAGATGTTCTGTAAGGAGGACTATTTGAAATATTTCAAGAAAGACTACGAGGAGAATTATTAGTTAATGATAATGAAGAGTAAAAGAGAAATTAAGAAATGCAGAATAAGTGATAAAGAACGGAAAATCATCAGAGGTGTTGACGGAAGTCTAAAATATTGTATAAGATAAGAAGTTATGCTATATGATTGTTGGAAATGATATGTAAAAAAAACTAATAAAACGTATAAATATATAAAAAAATGAATAATAAAGCATTTAAATTAAAAAATTGAAAAAATAATAATTCCTCAAGTTCCCTCACATTCCCACCCTCCAAGCTTTCATTCTGCCAAAGAATGCCCTCTGAAGTGAGGCGAAGGAGGTGTTCGCTCTTTTTCTCACAAACTGGGCTTCTAGAATGTTCTAGAATGTTCTAGAATGTTCTAGAATGTTCTCTGCAGGCATCGCTCTACAAATCCCGTCTCTCTGGGGTGTCCCTTTCCCCCCAGGCCTCAGTTCGCGCAAGCGTGGCAAAGCTCACCTCATAATGCGGGTGCTCCGTGGGCACTGTGGAGAACTGGGGCAGGCTCTTGCTGAACCACATGGTGATGTCCCGCTTCATGTTGATGGCGAAGGGCTCAAAGCCTTCTTGCAGGCCGCAGATGGTGAAGTAGCGGAGGCTGCTGACATCCTGGCCCAGGTTGAGGCGCCCCACCTGGGACAAGCCCAAGCTGCACACCGGGATGAAACCTGCAAAGCCACACAGGTGGAGGAAATTAAAAACCCAGTTTTCTTGGTGCCCATCACTAGAGCCCATCTGTCTGTCCCAGAGCTGCTTTGGATTAATGTTAATCATTGCACGGCTCAAGGAAAGACACAAGCACAGAATTTGGTACCGGGTTGGGTGCTAAGTTCTGCATCCAGGGATGGAGGAATGGGGGGCGGCGGGGAAATCTGCCCCAGGTACCATCATGAAGGGGGGGTAACAAATTATCAAGGAACAATTACTGCCCTACTAAAGGTAAAGGGACCCCTGACCATTAAGTCCAATCGCAGATGTCTCTGGGGTTGCGGGATGCTGGAAGCTGGAGACACAAAGGCTTGCCTTACTCTGTGTTGTACCCGGAGCTATGGTCTGGGAACTTAATGTGGAGGCAAGATCTGTTGGGGTGTTAATGCTGTGAGGCCTTCCATTCTATGCTAAGGTTGTAAAAAAGTAAAGGTAAACGGACCCCTGACCATTAGGTCCAGTCGTGACCGACTCTGGAGTTGCAGCGCTCATCTCGCTTTATTGGCCGAGGGAGCCGGCGTACACCTTCCGGGTCGTGTGGCCAGCATGACTAAGCCGCTTCTGGTGAATCAGAGCAGCGCATGGAAACGGTACCTACTTATCTACTTGCACTTTGACGTGCTTTCGAACTGATAGGTTGGCAGGAGCAGGGACTGAACAACTGGAGCTCACCCCGTCATGGAGATTCGAACCGCCAACCTTCTGATCGGCAAGCCGTCGGCTCAGTGGTTTAACCCACAGCACCACCCGCGTCCTACTAGAGTGGTTCATAAAAAACTTTTTTTAAAAAATGCCGGCTCCAAAAGGTCTTATCTTACTACGCTAGGGATTATATAGCTATATATGAAATTTCATGTATATCAGTTAATATCTTGACCACTTTTGGTAAACCGCTTTTTGGTAAACCACCAGATCTGGACCCCGGGCCTTAGTCTGCCTACCCATGCACTAGAGCAGCCTTTCTTAGCCTGTGGGTCCCCAGATGTTGTTGAACTACAACTCCCATCACCCCATAGCTAGCAAGGTCAGAGCTCAGGGATGATGGGAGTTGTAGTCCAACAACATCTGGGGACCCACAGGTTGAGAACCACTGCACTGGAGTGTTCTATTCTCCTTGTAGCTGACAAAGAAACCCTGCAAGTTCTTCATGTGGCCCATGAGCAAAAAAGAAAAGAGAGAGAACCTGAGTCCTCTACTTACCGTCCTCGATCTCAACATCTTTGAAGGCCAACTCCGACCCCGAATCGCTGATCAGCATCTCCCCATTGAGCGTGAACATTATATTGTTGTCGATGAGGTCTATCATGCAGCCCACCACGTCCCCCGGTTGCCACGGCCGGCCAAAAGGCTCACTGCCCACGTGCCAGCGCTGGCCCTGAAGGATAAGAGGTTGGAAAAGGGGGAAGGATCAGGTAACAGGTAGCAGGAAGGGGAGACACAAAGCAGGACTTGGCTAGCGGGATCCACCCCCCAAGATGAGGGGGGTGCAGCCATAGCTGTCAACTTACAGATTTGAAAATAAGGGACCAGCAGCCTCGAAAATAAGGGACCAGCAGCCTCGAAAATAAGGGACCAGCAGCCAAAATAAGGGATCAACAATTACTTTGATAAAATACATATTTTGTTGCGTGCAAATGGCTTTAGATACCTATTAGGTCCTATAAATTACCATATAGCATATATTCAACACAAAAAAACAGCAACAATTTGTTGTTGACAAAGGACAGCTGGACATAGAAAGGGCCCCATTACCTTCAGTAGCTTATTTAAGGGACATCATCAATAAGGGACAGCAGCGGGACATGGCGCTGGGATATGGGACTGTCCCGCCAAATAAGGGACACTTGACAGCTAAGGGTGTAGCATACATTTAAAGAGCTCCGACAGCACTTTAAAACAGTCGTCACGGCTTCCCCCAAGGAATTGTGGGACCTGCCATTTGTTAAGACCCTGAACGGCAACTTAAGGTAGCATTTGGGAGAGACCCAAATTCTGAAGGGCTGTTGCCTGTCAGTGTGGACAACAGTGAACTAAATGGAGGAATAGTCTTACTTGGACCACGTCTGACACACTTTTAAAACCACATGATGTAACTTTAAAGAGTTATGGCTTCCCCTAAAGAATTCTGGGAGCTAAGGGTGTGGAGAGTTGTTGGAAGACCCCGTTCACCTCAAAGAGCAGGGGTCAGCAAACTTTTTCAGCAGGGGGCTGGTCCACTGTCCCTCAGACCTTGTGGGGGGCTGGACTATATTTTGGGGGAAAAAATGAATGAATTCCTATGCCTCACAAATAACCCAGAGATGCATTTTAAATCGCTCCCATTCTCTTCGCCAGTGATAAGTTGTGGGTGAACATATCAGACGACACAGCGATTCTTCAAACAGCTCTTGTTTATTCACAGGCCAGGCCAGAACTGAACTGAAGGGTTCAGCCAGCCTGCTTATATAGAGCTCCACTACAACGTAACTGTAACAACTTTCTGTAACTATCCAATCACTGAACGTCACTTTCGATCCCTTATTTGCATATGTGGACCTGAACTATCTACAGTATCCCCCTGCTGGCCCAGGATGAGAACTTCAGTACATAACAACATTCTACTCATGTAAAAACACACTGATTCCCAGACCGTCCATGGGCAGGATTTAGAATATGATTGGGCCAGATCCGGCCCCTAGGCCTAGGTCAAAGAGCCACAATTTCCAGAGTGTTTTAACTGTCAGTCACTCTTCCAAGCAGCTCTAGAAAAAGTACCTCCGAGAGAACAGGGAGCCTCCTAATAACTCTCAGTGCCTCTAACAAACTACAGCTCCCAGAATTCTCTGGGGGAAGCCACGACTGTTGAAAGCACCGCAGGGGGCTGGACTAGAGGACCCCCGGGGTCCCTCCCAACGCTACAATCCTACGATTCTATTCTAAAGTGGCATCACAGAGCTTTGAACGTATGGTGCAAATGGGGCCGTAGTTCATCCCCTCTGACTCACCCGGTGTCCGTTGAAAACGTAGGAAAGCTCATCCGCTCCCAGTTCCACGTCAGGCCGCACGTTGGGTCGTGCCCACCCTACTCGCATCTCTCCCGTTGTGACGGCCTCAAATTCAAAGTACCATTTGCCTGATTTCACTGCGTAGAACTGTTCGGCGCGGAAAATGCGGACCTTCTCTGATCGGCCCTTGGTCAGCTCCTGACCTGTTGAGGAGTCCCAGGAAGAAGTGAGGAGATACAGTGGTGATGTTGCCTACTTACAGATCTACAGGCTGTGGCACCCTGTTCTGTTCACTCTCCTCTAGGCAGAGAGCCCAGTCACACATTCAGATGGATCACATAGCCCTGAGTATCTGAGACTGTACAACTCCAGGCTGCAGATGGGAGTCCAGATTGTTCTCCCTGACATCAGAACTTCCCCATATTTGGAACACCAGCATGTCAGGGACAATATTTTAGCTTAAACTTGTTTTTGCGTGCCAGCTTTCTGCAAGCAGAAAGGTAATGCACTTAGAAAACTAGAATGCCAGGAAGAAAGCTGAGTTAGAATTCCTCCTCTTTAAATTTGGGGGGTTTGTGCATAAGGAGATTTTTAAAAAAATACAGGAAAAGCAAACCTGCAATTCCACCCTTCTGCAGTCTCAGGTAGCACAATCTGCCGCATTTATTTATTTGAAATATGACCTGAAAACATTCTAAACCTTTGCCTTTCCAGCTCAAAGGTTGCTTATAATATCCCTGCAATTGTATAGCAGCAATAAATAAACAGAAGAAGCTTCATATGAGTTCATCAAATGCCCAGGCAACTAAAATCATCTAAAGCTGTCATTGAAAAGAGAGGAGAGGTGGCATCGAACAAATAATTCTGGAAGGGTTTTCCGTAAATGAGGCACCACCACCCAAAAGGCTCTGCCCCCAGCCACCAACCACCTAGGCTCCAAAGGCACCGAGAGAACAGCTTTTGATAACTGTCTCATTAGCCAGACAGGCCTTTGTGCCTCTCCTAGCTGTACTGCCTTGCTCTTATCAGCTCTCCCACTAAGACTGGCAGAAGAGCAAACTCAGGGAAGCAGAAGGACGCTCACTGGCTTCCTGGTCTGGTGGTTCGATGTTGTATCCATAGCCGATTAGGGTGCGGACCGCTTCGCGCAGGCTGTCCCGGTTCGTTTTTTTCGTCCGCTCATCTAGCAGGCTGTAGGGCACCAGGCGGGGGTTGCGTTTGTTTTTGATGTCCTAAGAAGGGCACAGCACAAAACACACACATAAGATAGGCCCGTTTCCCAAAACCCACAGCTGTCAACTTACAGATTTGAAAATAAGGGACCAGCAGCCTTGAAAATAAGGGACCAGCAGCCTTGAAAATAAGGGACCAGCAGCCAAAATAAGGGACCTGCAGCCTCACCTGTTCCAGGCACACCAGTCTTCCTGTCCTCCTGCAGTCTGGTCAAACTCATGCTGGTAGCTTCGAGAACACTGTCCAACCAACTTTGTAACCAGAGGTTCAACTGAATAGAATCTGAATCACATGCACCACAAGGCCTATGGAGCCTCAACTTAAGATGGCTCCCCGGCCTGGCTTTGCACTGCAACGTTTGCAGCAGCACGTGCAACAAAATGGCGTCCAACATTTAAAAAACCCCCTCAGCTTGCATTAACTAGCCACACACAAGGCATGCAAGCTCCACCTCCCTGTCGTTCTTAGACTTCTTATTGGGTGAGCAACACAGCCAAGCAACACAGTTGGAGCCTCCCTCCTCCCTGGCTGGCAGGGAGGGAGGGAGAGGAGCTGCTTCCTTTGAAATTTAAGGGACATCATTGACATCCATCAATAAGGGACAGCAGCTGGACATGGCGCTGGAATAAGGGACTGTCCCTTCAAATAAGGGACATTTGACAGCTACAAACCACACCCACCTGTCCATCAGCTGGCATCCACAGGTGATGTCAACTGATGGGTGGGTGAAGGGAGGGATCAATCCTGCCGGGTGCTGCTTCACCGGTGCAGGGAACGTGCTGTCGAAGCAGATCCCTCTCCCAGCCCACAGCTCAGCTTTGATGGGTGGACTGGATCGCACCCCTATTAGTCACCTGACGTCATCATGACATCAGAGGACAGGCAGGAAAGTTGGATGGGTGGAGCCAAGAAGGTTCCCCATCCCTGGTATACGCCACACAACATAAACACAGGTATCCTTTATGTTGAACAAAGTATGCCTGACTAGAAAGGTGGAAGGAGCAGAACACGACTCAGGAATCCTGGCTCACAGCTTCTCTTTCTGTCTTAAGTCAGAACATCTGACTCGTGTGACACAAATGCCATTACATTTTCTTTCTTTTCTTTTTAATTTATACCCCGCCCTCCCCGGCCAGAGCCGGGCTCAGGGTGGTTAACACCAGTAAAATTACAATAAAAAAATAATAGGGGAGGGGGAAAAACAATTTAAAATACAGGTTAAAAATACAATTTAAAATGCAGCCTCATTTTAATAATAGCCCATAGATCAAAACCATAAGGGGAGGGAAACATAAGGGTCAGACTGAGTCCAAACCAAAGGCCAGGTGGAACAGCTCTGTCTTGCAGGCCCTGCGGAAAGATGTCAAGTCCCGCAGTGCCCTGGTCTCTGGTGACAGAGCGTTCTACCACGTCGGGGCCAGTACTGAAAAGGCCCTGGCCCTAGTTGAGACCAGTCTAACCACCTTGCGACTTGGGACCTCCAAAATGTTGTCATTTGCAGACCTTAAGGTCCTCCGCGGGGCTTACCAGGAGAGGCGGTCCCGTAGGTACATGGGTCCTAGGCCGCATAGGGCTTTAAAGGTCAAAACCAGCACCTTAAACCTGACCCTGTACTCCACCGGGAGCCAGTACAGTTGGTAAAGCACTGGGTGAATGTGATCCCGCAGCAAGGACCCCGTAAGGAGCCTTGCCGCGGCATTCTGCACCCGCTGGAGTTTCTGGGTCAGCTTCAAGGGCAGCCCCGCGTAGAGCGAGTTACGATAATCAAGCTTGGAGGTGACCGTCAAATGGATCACTGTGGCCAGATCAGGGCGAGAAAGGTAAGGGACCAACTGCTTAATACGGCGGAGATGGAAAAATGCCACCTTTGCTGTGGCTGCAACCTGCGCCTCCATGGAAAGGGAGGCGTCGAAGGTTACACCCAAGTTCTTGACAGAAGGCGCTGGCACTAATTGAGTCCCCGCAAGAGATGGGAGTTGGCTACCTCTGGTTTGACTTTCAGCTTTCCTTCCTCCCCTGTCACCTAGAACCCTGCCAGGTGGCTGCTTTGCTAAGCATCGCTCTCATGCCAACTGGTATACCATACCTGCACAACACTATAGGTCCAGCCCTGCTGGACGCGATCTCTTGCCCAGACATTGTGCCCATTCTCTGCCAGTTTATCCACCAGGGTGTTCTGGGCTGGAGTTAGCTTGATGTGATTGAGATCCAGTGGCGCTGGTTTGTAGCCATTGGACATCATGTACCTGTCAAGAGGATCAAAGCAGGGCTTTAGAGCAAGGCGAATGCCCCCCAAAGCCTTTCTTTCCACCTATTCACAGCCACTGAGCTATTTGGGACAGCATTCCCCTCGCCTTCACCAGCTCATTTGCCCATCCGGACAAATAAACAATTCCGTATCTGCTTGGTGGGGAAACAGGCCAGCAAATCAGCTGTCCCGTCTCCAATGGTAAGGCAACATTGCATAGCCAGGGCTGCAATTCATAATTCTGCACCAAGCACTCCCACCAAAGCCAGTTCTTTGCACGTTTGTGTTCTGGATGGTAAACAGAGCAAAGGGATGGGCAGCTGGCTAAAGCCGCAAGTCTGCATTTTGTAACACTCTTAAGGCAGAACAGACTCTGTCTATGGGTATCAGGTAGCACCAAGAACTAGTCTTTCATATATTTTACGTGTTTGGATTATTAATGTATCTGGATGACTTTGTATTGTTTAAACTTATGCCAATGAAAGGCAACAACACAGTACTGGGAAGAAGTCTCTTAGCAATTTTTAACAGGGGATGCTAGGGATCGAAACTGTACATAACTTGACCCTCTAAAGATGGGGTGGTGGCCACTAAGCTGGGTGGTTTTAAAAAACGATTGGATAAATTCACAGAGGGTAAGTGGCATTTAGGCACAATGGCTAACTGTTGGAAGCAGCAATGTCTGAATACAGGAGAAACTCAAAAAATTAGAATAGCGTGGAAAAGTTCATTTATTTCAGTAATTCAACTTAAAAGGTGAAACTAATATATGAGATAGACTCATGACATGCAAAGCGAGATACACTTCTACTTCTCAGGGGTCCAATATTGCTCTATTTGCAATCCTTGTTTTGCTGACTTCATTTAATGTTCTAATTTTCTGAGATTGTTAATTTGGGGTTTTCATCAGCTGTAGGCCATGATCATCACAATTATAACCTTTTAAGTTGAATAACTGAAATAAATGAATTTTTCCACGATATTCTAATTTTTCGAGTTTCACCAGCACAAGTTTCTAGGAATCACAAGAGGGCTTCCCATGGGCAACTGGTTGGCCACTGTGGGATCAGGCCGCTAAACTAAATGGGTGACCGGCCCAATCCAGCAGGGGTCTTCTCCAGTCAGATGGGTGGGGTACAAATGATAACATCATCATCATCATCATCATTATTATTATTTGTTGTTGTTGTTTAGTCGTTTAGTCGTGTCCGCCTCTTCGTGACCCCCTGGACCAGAGTACGCCAGGCACTCCTGTCTTCCACTGCCTCCCACAGTTTGGTCAAACTCATGCTGGTAGCTTCGAGAACACTGTCCCACCATCTGGTCCTCTGTCGTCCCCTTCTCCTTGTGCCCTCCATCTTTCCCAACATCAGGGTCTTTTCCAGGGAGTCTTCTCTTCTCATGAGGTGGCCAAAGTCTTGGAGCCTCAGCTTCAGGATCTGTCCTTCCAGTGAGCACTCAGGGCTGATTTCCTTCAGAATGGATAGGTTAGATCTTCTTGCAGTCCATGGGACTCTCAAGAGTCTCCTCCAGCACCAGAATTCAAAAGCATCCATTCTTCGGCGATTATTATTATTATTCTCTTATGTAAGAAGAGGATGTGCTCATCACTGAGCTACAGACCCTTCCAAATGTCAGAGGGGCGATTGAAGGTAACCTTGCCAGCAAACCAACACACACACACATTCAGAGCTATACTTTGGCATCTGCCTGGAGGCAGCCACCAGCCCACCTACGTTTTGGGGAGCTTTGTCTTCTTGAGGTTCTCTTCAGCCTTCTCATCTGCCATCCCCACATGGCAGCCCAGAGCAAGCAAGGTCCTGCAGGGGACAGAGCAAGGGTTAAATAAACTCTGCTGTGACCTTACAGGCCACATTCCTTTCCACCACTCATCTCAGTCAGCAACCTTGAATCAGTGACGGCTGATTTTCAGTTTCAAGGGGAATTCAAAGCGAAAGAGACTACTGAATCAGAGTTCAATTTACCGGCAGCACCATCTGTCAAATACGAAGCTGGTATGTGTGTGTGTATAGAAAGCTAGGTTCGTGATAGGGACAGAATGATCTGTCAGCTTTTGTTCTCTCAGTTTCTCATTTTCCCAGTCTGAAATTCCATTCCCCACATTGCCATTTCTTTTCTTTTAAAAAACCACAGTCGTGAAAATTCATCAGCACTCCAGTGTAAATTTCACCCGATAAACACGCTGTTATATGCAGTCTTGACTAAGGCACACATTTTTGCAGGCCCGTAATGAAATGCAGTCTTGTATGTTATTTTCGCCAACACCTTTGTTTTTACACACGCTCTGATGCACACATTTTTGTAACCCAAGGGATAGAGGCCTTCTACAGAGAACAGGCTTCCCACCTCTGCTCTAAGACATATCATCTTGTGTTTTTCTCAGTTCCTCTCTGTTTCCTTTTCTGGTCCCTGCCACTGCCAGAACCGTTTTTCCATTGCCAACTGCATGGGTAGGCAAACTAAGGCCCGGGGGGCCGGATCCAGCCCAATAGCCTTCTAAATCCAGCCTGTGGATGGTCCGGGAATCAGCGTGTTTTTACATGAGTAGAATGTGTGCTTTTATTTAAAATGCATCTCTGGGTTATTTGTGGGCTGCCTGGTATTTTTATATACAGTGGTACCTCGGGTTAAGAACTTAATTCGTTCCGGAGGTCCGTTCTTAACCTGAAACTGTTCTTAACCTGAAGCACCACTTTAGCTAATGGGGCCTCCTGCTGCCACCGCACCGCCGGAGCACGATTTCTGTTCTTATCCTGAAGCAAAGTTCTTAACCTGAAGCACTATTTCTGGGTTAGCGGAGTCTGTAACCTGAAGCGTCTGTAACCTGAAGCATCTGTAACCCGAGGTACCACTGTAGTAGAATGTGTCCTTTTATTTATTAAAATGCACCTCTGGGTTATTTGTGGGGCATAGGAATTCGTTCAATTTTTTTTCCAAAATATAGTCCGGCCCCCCACAAGGTCCGAGGGACAGTGGACCGGCCCCCTGCTGAAAAAGTTTGCTGACCCCTGGCCTGCCGTCTTACCCTGCCCCTTGACCTACACATGTTAAATGGATACCTACCTCCCCACCCCACCCCACCCAAAAAGCTAACCCACTTAAATTGAGCTTGCTTCTCCACTTAGGACTTTCTACCACCAACTCACTTGAGTGTCTCTCCCGACATCTGCAGGTTGTAATTGCGTTCTGGTTCCGGCAGGCTGTGGAAATCCAGCAAACACGGGTGCAAGCGCTTGTTGTCATCCCGGATCTGAAAAGGGGGCAGAGGCATGGGATGTGATTCAAGTACCCCTGTCCTCCCTCACTTGCCTTGACAAAAGGTCCAGAGGCCCAACTCAAGCTTGTTTTAGGTGAGTTGGGGGAGAAGGAAACGGCAAATTCCCAACCTATATATTAATTGGGGGTGGGGGTGTGTGGAACAGGAGTCCCATCGGTGGGCACCGAACACTCACGGGGCCGTAAGTCCACCCTTGCTCGATGCGAGTCAAAGCCCAAAGTTCATGGATGTTCTCTGCCAGTTTCTCCCGAATCCGCTCAAGATGGGGGGGCAGTACAATCTGCAGAGAAGGGAAAGAGGAAAGTTAGCAGGGAGATGAGGCACAGGTGTGATTCCTAACTACCTATGTTTTCCCAGTAGTGATGTATGGAAGTGAGAGCTGGACCATAAAGAAGGCTGATTGCTGAAGAATTGATGCTTTTGAATTCTGGTGCTGGAGGAGACTCTTGAGAGTCCCATGGACTGCAAGAAGATCAAACGCATCCATTCTTAAGGAAATCAGCCCTGAGTGCTCACTGGAAGGACAGATCGTGAAGCTGAGACTCCAGTACTTTGGCCACCTCATGACAAGAGAAGACTCCCTGGAAAAGACCCTGATGTTGGGAAAGATGGAGGGCACAAGGAGAAGGGGATGACAGAGGATGAGATGGTGGGACAGTGTTTTTGAAGCTACTAACATGAGTTTGACCAAACTGGGGGAGGCAGTGGAAGACGGGAGTGCCTGGCCACGGGGTCATAAAGAGTCGGACATGACTAAACAACAACAACTACCTATATAAAGGGACGCGGGTGGCGCTGTGGGTTAAACCACAGAGCCTAGGGCTTGCCGATCAGAAGGTCAGCGGTTCGAATCCCCACGACGGGGTGAGCTCTCGTTGCTCGGTCCCTGCTCCTGCCAACCTAGCAGTTCGAAATCACGTCAAAGTGCAAGTAGATAAATAGGTACCACTCCGGTGGGAAGGTAAACAGGGTTTCTGTGCACTGCTCTGGTTCACCAGAAGCGGCTTAGTCATGCTGGGTACATGACTCAAGAGTCAGCCATGAGTGGACCTAAGGGTCAAGGGTCCCTTTGCCTCAGCGCCTAGGGCTTGCCGATTGAAAGGTCGGCAGTTCGAATCCCCGCGGCGGGGTGCGCTCCCATTGCTCGGTCCCAGCGCCTGCCTACCTAGCAGTTCGAAAGCACTCTCGAATGCAAGTAGATAAATAGGGACCGCTTACAAGCGGGAAGGTAAACGGCGTTTCCGTGTGCGGCTCTGGCTCGCCAGAGCAGCGATGTCACGCTGGCCACGTGACCCGGAAGTGTCTCCGGACAGCGCTGGCTCCTGGCCTCTTGAGTGAGATGGGCGCACAACCCTAGAGTCTGTCAAGACTGGCCCGTACGGGCAGGGGTACCTTTACCTTTACCTTTTATAGCCCAGCCTTTGGCAAACCTGGCAACTGCTTGCCCCAGAAATCCCTCGGCTTTGGGGCTGGCCAATTTCAACCTGACCCCACCACCTCCCCACACTTTGCTCCCCTGATCCTCTTTACCTGGATGGTATCCACGGGATATGGCGTGAAGGAAGTGTGGGACAAGGACTGGGTGGGCCCCAGAAGGTTCCGGAAACCGTTGAAGTCGTGTTTATACTCCTTGATGGGCTCCACGCGCATCTTGTCACGTGGCAGGAGGGCTTCATAGCAGGGGGCGTAGCCCGGTGGGGGCAGGAACTTGAAGTCCCCATGGCGTCCCCCCAGGAGGAATCTCACCCTGGTGGGGGGGGCAAAAGAGAGAGAGTTGGACACTGTCCCCAATAAGGAAAGAACCTACTGTTATTTTTTTTAAAAAAAATAAAATTTTATTATTATTAAATTTTATTTAACATAATTATTACAAAGTACAAGCAAAATACATACAAATACATACATATATTTTTCAGATAAGCACACACATATAAAAAAGAACAAAAAAGAAAAATAGGAAGAAAAGAAAAAAGAAAAAGAAAAAATAAGAAGAGAAATCGGAAGAAAAAGAAAAATTGGAAGAATTTCTTCCAAATTTATCCTACAAATATCTCAATAATAAAATTTCATTGATTGACTTCCATTGCTTACACTGCACTTCCTATATACATTTGAAGCAAATTTGTATCTGTTATTCCATATTTTTCCCATTCAATCTCATATGAATATTCTAATCAATAAGTTTTCTAAATCTTTCATAAATCTATTCTAAACACATCCAATACCTTAAACTTAATCCTTGTCTACATAAATAATCATTTAAACATTTCCACTGTTTCTGGATTATATTTTTGGGTTTTTGTCTTATCAAATCAGTCAGCTTTGCCAATTCCAAGTATTCGCATAATTTACCCAGCCATTCTTCTCTGGTTGGAATGTAATTCCCTTAAGGAAAGAACCTACTGTTTAAAGGTCTTTCCGTAGAAAAGCAGGCTAGAAATATTAGCATTGTCCCACCTACGGGCTGAACAACAGAACTCCGCCCCTGCTGCCCCGCCCCCATTCTCGCAGGCCTTGATTGGCTCAGAGCCTCACTCCAGTTTTCTGAATGGCCGTGATGGGCTCTTTGACAAAGCAACTTTCCAGGGGCCGCATGCGAGTGGTGGAGGGGGCCAGAGGCAACAACTGTGTAGAGCAAGGGGAAGATGTCACCACTCCTGGTAGTTTCCTTCGCTGTTGCGTTTATGGCTTTTCTCTTCAAAATTATACTCTAAACAGAATATGAAGTAGCAACATAGACAGTACTAACTGCAATCTAAGGGACGCAGGTGGCGCTGTGGGTTAAACCACAGAGCCTAGGACTTGCCGATCAGAAGGTCGGTGGTTCGAATCCCTGCGGCGGGTTGAGCTCCCGTTGCTCAGTCCCTGCTCCTGCCAACCTAGCAGTTCGAAAGCACGTCAAAGTGCAAGTAGATAAATAGGTACCGCTCCGGCGGGAAGGTAAACGGCGTTTCCGTGCGCTGCTCTGGTTCACCAGAAGCGGCTTAGTCATGTTGGCCACATGACCTGGAAGCTGCACGCCGGCTCCCTCGGCCAGTAAAGCGAGATGAGCGCCACAACCTCCGAGTCGGTCATGACTGGACCTAATGGTCAGGGGTCCCTTTAACTTTAACTACCAGTGGCGTAGCGTGGGTTGTCAGCACCCGGGGCAAGGCAAGTAATTTGCGCCCCCTAACCCGTGGATTTTAGCACTCGAGCCAGGTAGGGGCAGAGAGCTGCGAGTGCGAGCGCGCCCCCCCCAGATGTTGCGCCCGGTGCGGCCGGCCCCCCCTGCACCCCCCACGCTACGCCACTGTTAACTACAATCTGCTACGATAACTAGGGGCCAGTCCAAACACTCACTCGTCCGGCTCCTGCTACCCCCAAATTTTCTCCTCTCTAGATCTAAAGCAATGTGGCTCTCCTCTTCGGATTTTCAAAGCATGGGGAACCTTCAGATTTAGGGAGGAGAAAGCGTGGGATGACAGGAGTTGGAGAAGAACGCCACAGGGATGAGGGGGAAATTAAAAGGGTCTGCAACCTGCATCAAGGTGAGGTGCAGACAGGCCCTAAAATGAATTCTCCTCCTAACAGAACGTTGACTCGATGGGGATTATTCCTCTTCCTTAGTAGGTGAGCACAGGTCTGGGGCCTGAGCCTCATTTCCGTGCTTTGAGCTTACTTGATGCCAGCAGAGAAGCTGACCACAGGGAAGAAGAGGCCGTCCAGATTGAAGTTCTCAAACATGCCCTGGACGGGGAAGCCATTGATGCGGAAGGAGATGCTGGGCACGCTCAGATCGAGGCAGCAGCTCACCACGTCGTCCGCCCCCAAGGTGTGCTGGCCGGGGGAGGTCACGGCCCGAGCCACGCGGCCTGTGCCAAAGAGAGAGGAATCATCACCATCAACCTTTATTACGGTCCAGATACCCAACAAGTCATTACAAAGCAATATACAATTCATACAGCCTACCTCCAGGTTAAACAAGCATTTCATTCAGAATATAGGGATCATTGGTTCTAGCAACCACAGATAAAAACTTGGCCACTGCTAATGTTCTAGCATTTGTCCGGTCTTCCAATAGGAACCTGAAATAGTGAGCCTCTGATTTTCCCAGGTAAGGTACCAGCAAGGGTCATATCAGTTCAGCCCTGGCTTGCTCATATTTTGCACAGTGCAACAAAATATGTTTTATGGAATCGATGTCTTGAGCACACGAGCAAAGTCTGTCCTGGTAGGGAACTCCTCTCAACCTGCCATCCAACACTGCAGAAGGAAAGACGTTTAGTCTGGCTTTGGTGAAAAGAAGAGAGGGATCACACAACAGTAGGAATCTCAACTAGATCATACAGGACAACATACAATGAATTCATAACATGCGGGCAATGTTGACATTTCCATTCCACCTTAAGGAACAGGCGTGAGATTGTTGCGTGTCACATGCCTGTTCACATTCCAGCACAGCTTGCTGGGCACTTCCGTTTGTGTATAGCTTTTGCTGTTCTCTCCGAAATGACATGAGAGAGAGATGACATGTTTCTTTGTTCTGATTTATGTTTAATGAATCTGTAGCTGTAAGCATGACTTCATACGCCTCACGCCTACTTCTGTGTGCGCAGTACATTCTGCTATTTGCGTGCCCTGGCTTTTGAAGTTCGGGTCGCTGATTTATGTCTGAGCACGGGCCAATGGAAGGAGACATACGAGCTGGACTTGCCAGCTGGCCTCCTGGCCCCTCTGCATGTTGACAACAAGCCTTCAGCCCAAGACTCCTCTTCACGTTGAATCCCATGGATTCAGTGGAATGGATGAGGACTAGTATCCTCCTGCTACGCTCTTGGCCGTGTAACATTGCTCCTAAGACAAGCCACAGAAGCTCGTTCTTTCCTTGGCAACCATCTGCACCTCCTATGAGAAGGTCCCCTTGCTATTCGTGTGCCGCTACCAACTTACGAGTGCTGCAGTGCAAGAGATTTTTTATTGCACTTACATTCCACCTTCTCTCCAAAGAGTTCAAGATGGCACACATCGTCCTTCTCCCCATTTTTCACCCTCACAACAACCTTGTGAGGTAGCTTAGGGTGAGAGAGGGTGCCAGATGGACCAAGGTCTTCCAGGGATCTCCATGGTCGAGTGGCGGTTTGAATCCCGGTCACTCGGGTCCTAGTATGGCACTCTAACCACTGCACCATCCAGGATTAAAAAATGGTCCACGTAGAGAGAGGTGAATAGACCTCTGTGCATGCAAACAGCCAGAGTCCATGCAAGCAGGGCTGTGTGTCTTTTCTGAACCTATTTTTAAAACATTTAAGATCAGTGGATCTATATTTCTGGCCAGGATTATGGGTTAGTTGAATGTTATTATTATTAATGGCATTACTCAATTAATGATATAATTATTAATATTATTGTCATTGGTTACTTGAGCGGATGGGGTGATGTGGAATAGGTGGGGGTTGTCTGCTTAGATTTGTTCTGTGTTATGTGTGTGTATTTTTCAATTATTTTGGTGACTGCATTCTACGTGTTCTCATTTGCTTTTTGTTGTTGTTGTAATGTTTGGTAATATTTATTAGATTTTCTAGATGATACATAAGCTCCCTGCTGAAATTTAAGAGGCCCTTTCTAGTTCTTTAAAGCACACCTAATTCCTTCCCTCTTTCCTCTCAAGCCTCCCTCTTTCAATTACGGTGTTGCTTTAATGGGATTGTTTTCTTGCATATTTTAATTACGGGTGTTTATATTTCAGCGTTTTAATGGGACTGCTTTGCGGCTAATTATAACCGTGTGTTTTAATTATGGGTGTTTATATTTTAATTGCTCGGCTTTTATACTTGCAAACGGTACTTAGAAGCCCATCTTGCCAATAGTAATGACATCTGGAAGACCACCTCCTCCCCTATAAACCCTCCCGGGTGTTAAGACCAGCAGAGGGAACCTGTTTGGTAGTTCCACCTCCCTCAGAGTATTAGGGGGTATAGCCTAGGGAGGGGGCCTTCTCTGTGGCAGCCCCTAAGTTGTGGAACTCCCCACAGAGGCACAACCGGCATGTCTGCTATACAGTTTTCAGCAAATGCCAAAGACACACCTCTTTATCCTGGCCGTTTACACCTGAGACATCTGACCCACACTATTCTTGTGACTGTACTCCATTTTAACTCTTTTATATTTTATATTGTTGTGATTTGCCGTGGGACCTGCTGGTGAAGGGGAGGTGACAAATATAGTAATAGTAATACAGTGGTGCCTCGGGTTAAGTACTTAATTCGTTCCGGAGGTTCGTACTTAACCTGAAACTGTTCTTAACCTGAAGCACCACTTTAGCTAATGGGGCCTCCAGCTGCTGCCGCGCCACCAGAGCACAATTTCTGTTCTCATCCTGAAGCAAAGTTCTTAACCTGAAGCACTATTTCTGGGTTAGCAGAGTGTGTAACCTGAAGCATATGTAACCTGAAGCGTATGTAACCCAAGGTACCACTGTAGTAATAAATAACAGCAAAAACATTTCCTCCCATTGCCTTAGATCAGGGTTTCCAAGACTTGGGTCTCCAGCTGTTTTTGAACTACAACTCCCATGATCCTTAGCTAGCAGGACCAGTGATTGAGAAAGATGGGAATTGTAGATCAAAAATATCTGGAGACCCAAGTTTGGGAAACTCTGCCTTAGATGCCACAACAGCAACAACAAAACAACAACAACAACAACAACAACAACATATTTCCATGCCTCCCATCTAACTGGGTTGCAGTGGTGTAGCGTGGGGGGTGCAGTGGGGGCCGGCCGCACCGGGCACAACATCTGGGGGGGGGCGCTCGCCGCCTCCGGAGTCGCCGAAGAGCCTCAGGCGCAGGCTGTAGCAGAGCCCCATGTCTCGCGGAACCGACGAGCTGGCAGCGGCTCTCAGCGCTCGCTGCGGTCCCTGCGCATCAGGGCCGCGGAGGGCGCGCCAGGCAGCCCCTCCTCACAGCCCCGCCGCCCCCGCTGCTGCTGCAGCTGCTCGGCCATGTTGCATTTTCCTCGCCTCTCTGCCCTCCTCCTCCTCCAGGCAAGCGGCGTCGTTTGGGCGGCAGCGCCAGCGGCAACTCGCCTCAGATCACCTGACATGGACCCGCCGCCGCCGCCGTGGCTACCTTACCGTAAATACCCCAGCCCAGGCAGCAGCAAGAAGAAGCTGGCAGCGGCGGCAGGTTAGGGGTTAGGGGGCGCAAATTACTTGCCTTGCCCCGGGTTAGGGGGCGCAAATTACTTGCCTTGCCCCGGGTTAGGGGGCGCAAATTACTTGCCTTGCCCCGGGTGCTGACAACCCACGCTACACCGCTGCTGGGTTGCCCCAGCACCACTGGGCAGCTTCCAACAATTATAAAACTACACTAAAAGCATCAAACATTTAAAACTTCCCCAATACGGACTGCCTCTATTTGTCTTCTAAATGCCAGGTAGCCGTTTATTTCCTTGACACCTGAAGCCTGAATGGTGTGTGCAAGGTGTGTGAACCGCCCCACGCAGGTGCCCTACCTGACCACAGATGCAGGCCGTCGAAGCCAAAGGAGTAGAGGTCGTCCCCGACGCCGTTGCCTCCCCAACCTTCCCCGCCTCCGGGGTAAGGGCTGTATCCTTCTGCCATGGCCCAGCCAACCCGCAAATGGGTGGCCTGAGAGGTCACGAAGGGTTCCACGTAATCCACGATTATCTCGTAATACCACTTCTTGTACTGGGTGGAGCCATCATGCGTGCCCAGGAAGATGTTGGGGCGCATGCTGTTTAAGAGGGAGGAAGAGCAGGGGAATGAGGAAGGAGGGTGAAGAAAGGAGGGAGAAGAAGGAAAGACCACTCAGACCCAAAGGGAAGAGAAAACCAAAGGACTTGATGGTGATTTGGGGGGTCTCCCTGATGGCCTTCCTCCAAGTTTAAATTATTTGATCCCAGTTGAATTCCAAGATCCTAGGTTAAAGGTAAAGGTACCCCTGACCCTTAGGTCCAGTCGTGACCAACTCTGGGGTTGTGGCGCTCATCTCACTCTATAGGCCGAGGGAGCCGGCGTTTGTCCACAGACAGCTTTCGGATCATGTAGCCAGCATGACTAAGCCGCTTCTGGCGAACCAGAGCAGCGCACGGAAACGCCGTTTACCTTCCCGCCGCAGCGGTACCTATTTATCTACTTGCACTTTGACGTGCTTTTGAACTGCTAGGTTGGCAGGAGCAGGGACCAAGCAACGGGAGCTCACTCCGTGGCGGGGATTCGAACCGCCGACCTTCCAATCGGCAAGCCCTAGGCTCTGTGGTTTAACCCACAGTGCCACCCATGTCTCTATCCTAGGTTACGTTAAACTAAAAATTAAAGTTCCGTAAGGCAGATTCTCTGCCAAATGAAGCTTGATCCTGCTGTAACAAACTGGCTAAAGTTACCCAATTTCTCTTATATGCACCATTTATTATGAAACATTTGCTATCGTGTCCAAGTCAGATTATGCAGAAGGGCAAGGGATCTGAAGCTCTGTTGCCCCCTGCATCTTGGGAAATCTTATTCCACCGCCCCTCTAGCCCTCTGAGGGCGATGT